>NC_047668.1:27716889-28016889 GCF_011762505.2 Arvicanthis niloticus
TTTAGTCAAGGGAGATTCTTTTTAAAACAGATAAAGGGAACTACAGAGTGACAGCTTGTTGTAGATTTGTCCTAATGCTGCTTTATTATGTTAATTTGGTCCCCAAAATTGCACTAGAGTATGCACATTCACATGCAAGATGTTGAGGAACCCTGACCCAAGTTGATTTTGATTGGTAAATAAAGTTGCTGGCTGCTAATGGCTAGGCAGAGAGACAGAGGTGGGACTTCAGGAATCACAAGTAAGGGTCTGAGGAAGGAAAAGAAGAAAGAGCTGCCATGCCTGGAGAGGAGTAGTTGCCAAGTCTGAGATGTGCTGGACAGAGAACATAGCCATCATGTCGGTGGTGATCGGGAACTCAGACTGAAAAGGCTGCAGGTCTGTTGCTATGACCATGAAGAGTATTATAAAGAAAAATGTTTAATTGGGAGCTGGATTATAGTTTCAGAGTTTCAGTCCTTTATCATCATGGTGGCAAACATGATGACATGCAGGCAGACATGGTGCTGGAGAGACTAGAGCTCCATATCTAGATCTGCAGGGAGCAGAAGACTGTGTCCCTCTGGCCAGACTTGAGCTTATAAGACCTCAAAGCCCACAGTGATACACACCTCCAACAAGGCCACACCTTCTAATAATGCTACTTCCTATGGGCCAAACATTCTCACTCATCAGTCTATGGGTGTCAGACGTATTCAAACCATCACAGACAGGAAACGAACAAATATAAGGTATTTTTACAAGCAATGATTTGAATGTATAATAAAGCTACATTTTTGCATTGTTTGTATAATACAAAAAGTAGTAAATATTAGCTCTTCCCATGACCCCTCCATTGCTCTCAGATTCATGACATCTTTTAATTATTGTTGCTGTGCACATTCATGTATGTGTGTCTGTTCAGCTATAAGTGTTTGTATGTATTTGTATTTTGAGCTGACCACAAGGTTTGGATATGCTTTCAGGGAGATCTTTTCTCAAACATGTAAGAAACAACAGTGTACACAAATCACAACTATTTTCTTCTTCTTGAATGTCCCTGTCCTGACTTAGGGGAAACATAGTCAGTACTATGTACTATATTCTTCCAGGTAGATTCTTTTTAAATAGTTATTTTAAAATCAAAAATAGTAAAAAGAAATTTTAAAATACCTCAGAGCTTACAAATTAGTCTTACCAATATTTTAAGGAGCTAAAATATTTACTTAGATATCTAGGTCTGGGGAAAGGATAACTATGTTTTGTTTTTTTTGTTTTTTTTTTTTAATCTTCAAAGCATAATACCTGCATTCAAGAAAATCTGCATGCACACACATATCTCTTTAATCTTATATTGAAATACAATGGCAATGTTGCAAATAGAACATTAGTAAAAGGAAATCAGTGAGGTGTTGAATAGCAGTGGTGATAAACTACCTGAGCTAAGGTGTTTGGAACGCTACCTACCTTGTGCTGTTTGTTCTTCCTTCAGCACATTTCTCTACTTTCACAAAGGTAGAGACTGAAGCTCCTGGAAACATCCTGGTCCAGCTGTAAACCAGACAATAGGACCTAGAGATGTAGTTCATTGGTAAGATACTTACTTGCCTACTATAGCATATAGCCATTATTTTTCCCCCAATATTGCAAAACAAACAATTCACAGGTACAAACTGAACCTGCTATACTGGGTTTTACTTTGCATCTCAGTACTTTACTTTCTAAATTTATTATTTAGATTCTCTATGTCATATGCTATCAAGATGGTTGGAGAAGTCACATGAATTTGCTCAGTTCACTGAATTGTCAAAATCTTAGAATTTTCTGAGAACAAACAAATAAACAAAACCAATAAAACAAAAAAATAAGCAAACAAATAAAAATGATGCTGGAGAAATTAAAATTCTTGGTTTTAAGATATATCTGCAATTGTAATTCCTCAAATTCTGGAATTGTAATTCCTTAAAACTGGGAATTGTAATCCAAACAATATAATACTGCTATAAAAATAGACATGTAGACAAGTGGAACAAAATCAGAGACCCAAACATGAGCCATTTAACTTCATCCACTTAATATTTGATAAAGATGCTAAAAATTATTCCAAAAAAAGAAGAGTATCTTCAACAAATGGTGCTGGGAAAATTGAATGTTTACATATAGAACAAGGAAAGCAGATCTTTATCTGTCACCTTGCCAAAACAAACAAATAAACAAAACAAACAAAAATCTTGAAACTCTGAAAATGCTAGAAAAAAACTTAGTAAATACCCTACATTATATGCAAAAAAAAAAAGTTTAAAGACTTACTACATTTTCTCAAGAATGAAAGCCAACAATTAAAAAATTGGTCCCCTGTGAAGCTGAAGTTCCAGCACAGCAAAAGAATCATGTGAGCATAGAGGAAGGCCAGAGAATGGAGAAAATCATTGCTGGCTATACGTCTGACAAAAATTTATTATTCAGAATACCCAAAGAACCCAGAAAATATAGAGTCAAAGGACAAATGACCCATTTAGAAAAATGAACCTGGGTCCTGAATGAGAGCTCTCAAAGAAGAAAAAAAAGAATAGCTAAGAAATATCTTTAAAAAAAAAACTTAATCATTTCTAGCAGCTAGAGATGAAAGGTATAGAAAACTTATGAAAAATACTAGTTCCACCAAGATAGCAGAACTGAATGTAAGATTTTAGGCCTTCACTGCCCCGGGATACATTCTACATTCTGGGAAAAGTACATTATCCCTGAGTCAGAGGATACTTGCTGGATTAACATTCAGGAGAGGAAGGGAGTGGCTGATTAACATTTCTCAGACCTCAGGGAAGAGAATCCACCTGCAGTTGGGAAAGGCCCAAAGCAGGGAGACACATTCCTGACCACAAAGAAAGATGCAGGTCATCTGGGTGGTCCCAGAAACTAGCTGACCACAAGATAAATGGTTGGGCAAAGTTACATTCTTGCAAAAGATAAGTGTACAATAAGTTTCTGCATGACTCTGACTAAATTATGGGTTGAGACTTTTGGGGACTTACCACTGTTTTTATGTTATGTTTCCTTGGTTTTCCCCTCACACTCCTGGTTTGTGTTTTTTTCCTTTACATACCCTGTACTCCCCTGCCTTGGGATCAACACTCCTCTGCCCCAGCATCGGTTATGAGTCTCGGCCTCAGTCGACTGATCCCAAAATATACCTCTTGCTGTTTGCATCAAGAACGGTGTCTTGTGAGTTATTGGGTGGCCTCAAATTCCTGAGGCTCGAGGGAGGTCCTCCCTTCGTGGTGGTCTTACAGGGAGATGCAAGTCATAACAACTTTGAGATTTCATCTTACTTCAGTCAGAATGCAAAGATCAATGAAACAATAAATGCTAGATGGGATGTGGGGAAAAGGAACCCCACTCACTGTTACTCTGATTGCAAGCTTGTACAGCTGTGCTAAAAATTAACCTACCGCATGATTCAGCTGTATTACTCCTAGTCATATACCCAAAGGACTTAAGATTATACTCCACAAATACTTGTTCATTCATGTTCATTGCTGCTCCACTCACAATAGCTAAGGAATGGAAACAACTTAAATGTCCTTCTCTGGTAAAAAAAGGCAATGAAAATGTAATACATCAACACTATGGAATTCTATTCCCAGAAAGACAAACATCACATGTTCTCACTTACTGGAGACTGTTAGCTCAAAATCTTCAGATTTTGAGTATGTCATCTGGAATAACTACAGAAACCAGCAAGTATTGACAAGATTGAAGAGTTGAAAAGGAATAGAGAGGGAAACAGGAGGATACAAGAAAACTGATCAGGATACTGAGAAAGGGGAAGCTATTTAGAGGGAAAAAGGATGTAAATAATAAAGAAGAAGGAAAAAATGTAGAGGAGAAAAGGGATGTAAATGTAGAAGAAGATGGAAAAAAAATCAAGGAATCTGTTAGGGGACCCAGGAAAAAAATAGTCCCCTTGGGAGGTGGTGGTGTGGGGGAGAAAACACAGAAAAAGGTGAGAGGAGAACAAAGCAAAGGGAAAGAGTAAGACACAAATGATTTTGTAGAGAAAATAGGAAAATAGAAGGGAAAGGAGGTAAATACAAAAGAAGTAAGAAGAAAGTAGAGGGAAATGGTAGAATAAAAGTGATCTAATAGGGACAAAGGGAAATGAGAGACTCCTTAGGGAGGATGAGGGAGGAGAATAAGGAGAAGGTAATTAGGTAAAATAATACAGATGGCTGAAAAAAAAAAACACAAAGAATTATACTATTAAGTATTTAGCTTAAAAACAATAACTATATATAACAATATATAACAAAAGATCTATAACTCATTTAGTGTAACATATAAATATACTTTCTCAGTTTTATTAATTCTTCCCATCTAGGTTTCCCCCAAGAGGCAAAGATCACCTAACAAAAAACTCAATACCATACATGAGAAGCCCTCTCTCTTCTGAGTTGATGGCCAGGACTGTCTAAGAGAATCCCAAAATATATAGTCTCTAGCTGTTGCCCTTGGTAACTTTCTAGAGGTGGAAGGTAAGTTTCTATTGTTGAAGACACTATACACTTCAGGAACAAGGTTAGAACTTAACTGAATGTCCCTTCTCTGAGGACTTTCATGGTACCAGAATACACTATGCAAGCTTCCAAGGGAGAGAGAGAGTCTTCCAACATTCCCAACAAGATATGAAGCCGATGAACTATATCAATGACTAGCATATAGTGGCACATATATCTGGACAGTAAACAATAGTTCTTCAATTGGGATTAAATACTCAACAAGATGAATACCATGTCTAGTACTGAAAACCTAGGTAACTATTTAATGCTAGTTAAATTATAGTTATTTAATCACTAATCTACTGAACCTACATAATTTTTAACAATAATCAATAAACATTTATTCTTATACTCACAGGTATGTATAGTCTTCTCCCCTCGTTGAAGAAACTTCTCTTTGCAACAGATGAAGACCACTATATACCAAGTCCTGCATGGACAGGCATAAAGGGATGGTATGACATAGTTCTTGCCTTTGGAGGAGACCAGCATTGTGTGGGCCTCCATTGAGTGCTGACTGTTGCTAGGCATATGGCTTGTTTGTATAATAATATATATACTTGTCTTATGTTCCTCCTTTGGGAAATACGCTCCCTGCTAAGGTTATTGAGAAATGTCCTCTCTACCAAGGTGAGTGACTCCATGATAATCAGAGACAGCATGTGCCTTAAAGGCAAGGGTGTGTCTAATGTCCTTAGCAAAATGGTAAATGCTGTGACCTTCATGACAACCTTTAAGACTGTGGGAAAAAAACTTTGAAAATATGAGTTTAAGAATGTATAATTTCTCAGCTATACAAAATATAAGAATGCAGTATGAATTGTATGAGGTGCTTTATGGACCTAAAAGAACAGAGGCAACTGCACTATAAACCAGCTTGTCAAATAGATATTAAGAAAGGAGACACAGATTTAAGGAGTGGTGATCACAGAGCAAGAGTCCACCTGGCTAAGCTTATTGTTTATGCTTACAAAGGCAAGCAGATTCCTGAGTTCAAGGTCAGCCTGGGACAGAGCTAATTTAGGCCCAGGCATGGTGGAAATAGTTTTTGCCAATCTAGGTCCTACACAGCTAGTTTCATGTCTGTGTTCACAAAGGCAGGCAGATCTTTGAATTCATTTGCCATTTAAAAAAAAAAAAAGTACTTGCTGTCTTTTTCTAAGAATCCAGGGGCTAAGGTCATAAAATGCTGATTCATGGGATAATGAAAGGAGAACTCAGATAAACAATTGAATTGATATGTAAATAAAAGACTGGGCCTTTGGTCTGCAAGAGAGAGCTACCCAGAAAGAATAGCTTGGAGAGTGAACATGGCTCTTTTAGAATTTTTCTAACAGTATTTCTGACCTCGGTTGGAAATCCCAAGAATTATTTAGAGAACTAACACAGCTTTTTCATAATTTTTTTCTAGCAGCTCTTTTATCTTTGGTCAGAAAAATCAAAGAATTTTCTCTAGTAGTGTAAGGCTCGGGAAGCCCCCAAAGGGGACCCCACTCAAGTTACAGGATGGCGAGCACCCAAAAGACACACGAGAGACCAACTTGCTGCAAGAACAAGAGGTAGTTTAATGGCGGAACGTTCCGGGCCTACACGTGTCTCAATGTAGGAGACAGGGGCATCGACCTCGTGGCTCCGGGGTTTAGGGTTAATATAAGCTTAGGGTGGGGAAAAGGAGAAACTTTCGCATGGGTGCACACGATTGGTTGTTTTCCAATTTTTGAACATCTGGCCAAACCGGTCCATGAGGGCGGGGAGTCAGAGAGCCAAAAGAATAGGCCTCCATTTTTGGTACAGATACAAAGTTATAGTAAAAAGTAAGTTAATAATTAAAGCAATAGATAGGCCAGGATCCCTCAGACACCTAGATCTAATGCCCAATATAGTCACTAGATAAATCTAGTGGAGGAATACTCTTCCCCCATAAAAGCCTTTCTTTCTCAAGACCCTTGCAGGTTCTCGTCTTCAGAAGTGAAGAACAAAAGGGGACACCAGAAAAAGAATGTTCCCTCACACATGGAGGCATTGGGGACCCCATCAATTGATCAGGCTGTGGTCAGCAGCGGGTTAATTCGGACCAGATGTGACTGAGACCTTCATGTGACAGAAGGTAAGGGACACCCAAAGGCCCACGCCAGATCCCGCTGATAGATCTTGAGAGAGAGGGTTACATGAGACCCCACTAATTTTGATCAAGACACATGAGGTTAAGCAGGGATCAGATAAGTTACCCACAGCCTTTCTAGACTAGCTCATAGAGACATTCTGTCAGTGTAGACAAGGCTTAAACAAACCTGTTTATCTCTTATCTTCATTCCTGGGATGACTCAGTAGCCCTTTGTCCTGTAACTCTGCATTCTTTGTTAACGGATTAACTGGCCTCTGGTTGGCAAACCCCCGAAAGTGGCGGCTTTAGCTACTCAGGTTAGGGAGAAGGAATATATAAGGCCCTTTTCTTTTATATATGTTTTTCATGGGACCCATAAAATTTTCTTTTAGTAGCTTTTATGAATTTGGTGAGAAAAACATGCGCTATCCAGAGAAATTTTAGAATTTTTTTTATAGCAAGAGGGAGCTGCCTCAAGCAGAAAGAACTGCTTTGAGAGACAGCTATCTTAAGCAGAGAGCTATCTTGAGCAGACTACAGAGTCAAGAGCTACCTACAGATAGAGAGCTGTCTGGGGAGCCATCTCAGCCAGACTATAGCATGGTCAAGTTGGACCCACAATTGACTTATAGTCATTTCTTTAGCCACTCCCAAACATCCCTTCCTCAGAACCCCTCTCCATGCCAGTGCTGGTCCTTGAAAACTAAAAAAAAAAAAAAAAAGAAAAAAAAAAAAAAACCCAGTCAATGACTATGCAAAGTTGTGGATCCCTATCTCAGGAGATAACCCTGCAAAACACTCCCATACCTAAGATTCCAGGAACATTGTGGAAGAGGGAATGTGAAAATAAAATTTGAAAGCAGCGTTGAAACAATAACAAAAAATTCATGGTCATCAAAGACCACCAACAATTTGTTAAATTAAGCATAATAAAATATTAAGTCCCTGCAGGGGCAGGGTGACCAAAAATAAAGGCATGCAAGGGCGTGCCCAGACAAGTCCAAAGAAGCCCAAGTGAGTAATGGGCTATCTGGTATTTACTTCTCTCTCCCTCCCTTTCTGGGAGGTCCGAGGTTCTGCAAGTTCTGCAAGTTCTGCAAGTTCTGCAAGTTCTGCAAGTTCTGCAAGTTGCTGATGTTTGAAATATCCAATCATGTGTAGCCGCACAAAAGTGCAACCAATCATATGTAACTGTGTCAAATTTTTTGGCTCTCAACCCCTACCCATAAATATCCCAAGTTTCCTGGGTTCTAGGTCGGAACCTCTATCTCCTGCGTGAGATATGTTCTGGCCCGAGGGCCCTCATCATTAAACCTCCTCTGCAATTGCATCAAGATGGGTTCTCGTGTGTCCTTGGGTTCGTGCAGGTCCGGACTTGGGTGAGCGTCTCCTTTTGGGGGTCTTTCAGGAACAGAAACATTTTTAAGAGTCAGAGAATTGGTTACTCTGCTGTGAGATTGTATCTCCTAGTAACATTAGAAGCAAACCTGTAAAATCTCATCTACATGACTGCCTGAACATGAGCTGAATGAGGAGATACCAACAGACATGCCAAACTAGATGGTGAAAACCCTACAAGGCCTTAACCCAACACAAAGAACTACACACAACTGAGTAAAGCTGAGAACAGAAGTAGCCCTTCCCAGACAGGATAGATTGTGTGTGTGTGTGTGTGTGTGTATGGTACACACACACACATACATATGTACACACACACACACACATACATATGTACACACACACATATATACATATATGTATATATATATATACATATATATGCATATCAACATTCAATGACAATTGATAAAAATAGAGTCCATGAATTTGAAGAGTAGGGATGTATATATGGGAGGGTTTGGAGGGAGGAAAGGGAAGGGAGAAATGTTTTAATTAAAATATAATCCCCAAAATAACAAAGTAAGATCTGTCAATGGGATCTGGCATGGGCCTTTGGGTGTCCCTTACCTTCTGTAACCCACTGTTGACCATGGCCTGATCAATTGATGGGGTCCCCATGTCTGAGGGAATATTCTTTTTCTGGTGTCTTCTCTTGTTCTTTACTCCTGAGGACCAGAACCTACAAGGGTCTTGTGGAAGAAAGGCTTTTATCAGGGGAAGGGTATTCTTCCACTAGATTTATCTAGGTGACTATATTGGGCACTAGATCTAGGTGCCTTAGGGATCCTGGCCTATCTATTGCTTTGATAACTAACTTACTTTTTACTATAAATTTGTATCTGTACCAAAATGGAGGCCTATTCTTTTGGCTCTCTGACTCAGGACAACCTGTAACTTTTTGTAGTAGGCAACCTGCCTGACCTGTCTGACCTGTCTGCAGGCAGGTTTGTTGGTTCAGCATTAAGCGGGAGTCACGTCACGTGACTTGTCTCAGTGCTACTTATTCACTTTTTTTTTTTTCAAAATCTCAGTGCTATTCACTCAAAAATATATAATTATAACTCCCAGGTGAATAATCTTGCTGGGGCTGTTTGTCCAGCTGCCCTGGCTCTACTGCCAGGTTTTTAATCACCTGGGCCCTATCTATCTTCATAGGTGCCAGGTGGAAAGCCACTGATTTGTTACAGCAGTGACCCCAAGGTCCCCAGAACAGTCACACACACCAAATTAGGTGGCGGCTAACTTGCGTAGCTGGGTGGTTCAAGGGGGCTGTGCTGGGAACCACAAGCTGTCTCCTGCCAAGTGCAGGCTGGGCAAGGGCGCCCTCCATGTGGTGTTATCTAGAGAGCACCCTACATGTGGTAGGCGGGCTGTCCAAACTTGAACCACTGTGGGTGTCCCTTACTAAAGGATCTGTCTGCCTCTCTGCTCTGCAGCAGCACTCTCGTACTGGTGGCTTCATCTCTTTCTCTGCCGGTGATCATGTTATCTCTTTTTAACTCAGGAAGTTTAACACAGTAGATTAATGGCTAACACATAGACAGTTTGCCAAGAAAACACAAAAAAACCCACACAGATAGCTCACCCCTCTCATGGGCGGCACATAAACCAGGTGATATAGACAGTTCTCACCCCTGCCACGGGTGCAGAGACCAAGTTACACAATAAGGGCATAGAAAGACAGCCAGAAATCCGCCTGCTTCTGCCTCTCAAGTAAGACTCCAATAACCAGACACACTGTCACGAGAGCACAACCACTGCCCTAGGCAGTGGTGGCCATTTCTGACCTTTTCTCTCTGCCCCATTGTTAACACACAAAGAGACTAACAAAAGCCTGTCTCAATCACCAGTGCCAGCCAAGAGGGATTCCACATCCTCTCTGGCACCTAGATGAACCCCCAGACGTCTCTGGGGGGTCCCTGTCCTGAGAAGTCTCTCAGGGTGCAGCAGCTAGTGACCCCACAGCATGTCTGCCAGTCACTCGTTTATCTCTTCCCGAGACAGAAACGGTTTACTGCCCCTCACGAAACAGAAACAACTGCCAGTCCAAACCGAAAGTGCACTTTTCAGAAACCAAATAATTCAGACAGATAGGCACAAACAACTTAGAAACCAAATAACTCAGACAACCCAGCACATGAGAAACCAGAAACCAGGCAATTTAGACAAATGGTCACACAACAACCAGACAGAAAACTTCGGGTGTTCCCTCACCTCCCAGTGGGGTTCTTAGAGATTAGGGTGGTTGCAAAATCCGGGACAAGCCCCCAAATGAAGACCCCCAAACTTGGGAGACCCTTACTCAAGTTTCAGGAAATCAAGGCCATCCCAAAATCACAAGACACTGTACCTGGATGCAATCAGCAGAGGTTTATTGGGGAGAGTTGGCTAGCCAACAGTCAAACTGCTCTCCACGCAGAAACAAAGTTTGACAAAAGGCCAGCAAGCTGAGGGGCTTTTTTTTTTTTTTAATAGCACAGGGTGGGGAAAAGGAGGAATTTTCACGCAGTTACACATGATTGGTTGTTTTACAAATTTTGAACATCAGCAGGCTGTAACACTGGGAAAACCTCAAGGTGGGGGGTAACCAAGAACAGTGGAAAGTTAGCTAGTTCTTGGAACCACCCAGATGACTTGCATCTTTCTCTGTGGTCAGGAATGTGTCTTCTTGCGTTGGGCCTTCCCCACCTATTGGTTGAGGAATGTTACTCTTCCTTGAATGTATCCTGGGGCACTGAAGGCCTGAAATCTTACATCCAGTTCTGCTTTCTGGAACCTGCACTCATTTTGCTCAGGTCTAAGGGCAAAGAAAAAGCTTGCATGTAATTCACAAAATGGTCTTTATAATTTTTCACTCTATGCAATCACATATCAATGACAAGCAATGAACTATTATTAAATAATTCTTGTAAACTTGAAGATTTCTATTTTACTGAATAGTTGTTGCATTTTGTTACTGTTTTACATTTTCTTATGCTTTACTTCTTTGAAATTTAAAATGTCATACATTAAATAAAGAATAATTTGCTTTTCTATTTGTATATGAATATATATATATATCCCAGATGTAAACATTTGTATTTATGCTTCTATGGTTGTTTGTACTGGACAACCAATTGGTATGCTTTTCCCTGGAGAGGACCACCTTTCCTGCTCCCAAGTTTATTATGTAAAGTAGCTTTCTATTGCAAAACATGAAAATACATGTTTTATATTTCTGTGATCTGTTTGGCCATAATTTATAAAATAACAGGACTAATACTTGTAAAGTAAAGAAAAATATAGGTATCATGAATAGGACACGGTTATGTTATATTTCTACAGGGTTTTTAAATACATGTAAAGTCTGTGGAGAGCTTTTGGGGCCACTTTGCAGGAAACTGACATTGGCCAAGGATAAGGAAATGGACTTCAGGCAATCTGACAATGTGCCATGACAAGAAAGTAATTTCAGGCAGGAATCTAAGTTTAGGCTAAAACAGGGAAGTAATTTTAGGCAGGAATCTAAATCTTAGGCTAGAACAAAGAAGTAGGCCTCAGGCATGAATATGACTTTGGGCTAGGACTGGGAAGTTGGTGCAGATATTTTGGTCATCCTGATAAGCCCTTAGAAATAGTGATCAGGGGAGTGTTCACAGGACTTTGTTTATTGCATTGCTTGTTCCTTGACTATTTGCATCTATTGTATTGCTAGTTCCTCAACCTAGAACTGACCTTAATACTTGCATTACTGCAATAAGACTGCATTAACACTTGTAATTAAAATGGTATAAAAGCAGATTGGGAAAAAACAAACCTGCCTTAGCCTCAGAACTGGTTGGAGTCTTGCTATAATGTTGTCTAATGGTCTTTTTTTTTTTCTTTTTAATCTTCACTCCTGCACTGGAGAACCTGTTGACTGACTGAGCTGGCCTGGTCAAAAATCCACATGAACAGTAGTAAACTGGGCTACAGATAGATCTCTTATGTAGACAAAGTGTCAGCATCTAATTTTCAGAGTTTGTGAGCTCTCATGCCTTCTTTACAGCTGTGGCATGTTCAGTGTTAAGCCTTCATAATTACACTACCACATTTTAGGGTAGCTCTCTGGCCACAGCACACCTCATCATTACTTAAGTCTAAGAAAAAAATAGCAGAATGTCAGCAGGAGAAATTAGAACTCAGCTTGAGACTTGACTGCATAAATCATTTACTCTGATTAGCACAATTGATGAGTAAAACTGGAAAAAGTTAGGTGCTGTTTTAAAGAGCAAAACCAAGCACGTTCGATGTAATGCTCAGTCTTGGAAGAATCCTAGAGTATTCATCTCTTATTTCTCGTGACTGTGAGTTATATTATTCAGTTTGCCAACTTTCATCGGGATTATCGTACTCCAGAAATTTTCCTATGTCAAATAATTCTTTTCTTTTATATTCATTGAATGACTATTCTTTACATTCTATAAATTTGTGCATGCATCCCATCTCTCCCAGATGTCCTTGAAAATGATGACATTTTTCTCAGCATTTCTTACCCTTTTTAGTTCTTTTGAGAAAGGAATTCACTCTGGAAACCAAGCTGGCCTACAGTTCCCTATGTCTACCAGACTGAGGATCTTCCTACCTTTGCTTCTTCAGAGTAAGAAGGACAAGCAAACACTATCACATCCAACTACTTCTGTTATATAACACAGTAACTTAACATTATCTATGTTTATGTGATTCTTGTTATTCTTATAATTTAAACCACTACAACATCAAATACTAAATAGTTTTATAGAAAACCCTAATGTCTCTGTAGTTACTTATAATGCAAACATTAAGAGCATACTTACTGTTCTAAATTAGTACAATTGTAAAGTAAACCTTCAAAACACATCCTTGACATCAAGAAGAATTAATTATTAAATTCAAAAAAGTTATAGTAACTTAGTGAATGGTCCTAAACACTCAAAGGTCTTTATCAGAAATTGACTACTTGAAACAATGAAAGTTTCAAGATAATTATCAGCCATTTGTCCTTGTGATTCAAATGAAAAACCATTATGTGACTTTGATATTTCAGACACACCACAAAATTAACTTTATTGCAATGACTGCAGGTAATGTAGAAGTAAATGAATAGAACTTGGATTTTATTGGGTTGATATTTGGTTTTTTTTTTTTGTTGTTTGTCTTTTACCTTCTCTAAAATTAAGGAAGTATTTAATCTAGATTTTAAATGAACATATACTAAAACCCCATGTGTTCAATAAAACAATATATTAAAATAACCTATATAATTTTCTAGGGGTGTATATAACTATAGAGGAAAAAATGTATTTGTCATAATACATGATATAAGAAAACTATATCTTTGATTAATTAAAGGAAGCATACAAAGCAATTTTTTTCTTGATAAAAATGTTATTGAACATATATGTGGATATAAACTCACACAGGTTTTCTTTAGAAAAATGTAAATCTTTTCTTTAATACTGAAATTGTACATGGTAAGCAATTTTCAGAATCTGAATGCATTAAAAGCAGATCACTATAAATGTCCACACTGTGGGGCATGGGGCGGGGGGGGTATCATCATATCAGGGCATTTTCATTCCCAGGAAAACACAATAGCAGGTATAAAAATAAAAATAGAATATAAATATTAATAGAATAGAATGTTGTTATAGAATAAAAGTAGGAATAGAAATAGCTGGAATTTTTGTAAGTAATATTACAATACCAATAAGTCCTTACTGGATGAAACAATTACATACTGTGATGTGATACAAACCATTTTTGAATTACATGAAACCTAAAATCCTTAGGTAAAGTTGTAAGATCTTTTAAGACTAATAATTTTTTGCTTTTTTAATATCTCCTGCGATCTACTGCTGTCTTACATAGAGACTCTTGGTGGTTTACTCCTCAGTCATTTAGACATTTGAACTGACATTCAAATGAGTAACATTCACTTCTCTTTAGCTAACATTGCAACTCCATGTCCATTTTTAAGAAGAGAGAATGTAGAACAAATTTTGAAATAATGTAAGTTTTATAAAGTGATGTGTTAGGTTTTCTGTTGCTGTGATAAAGCACGCTGACCAAAAGAAAGTTGGGAAGGAAAGGGTTGACCTTAGCTTACAACCCTCAGGTCACAGTCCATCACTGAAGGAGTCAGAGTAGGAACTCAAAACAGGGATCTGATGTAGACACCACAGGGAAATGGTACTTACTGGCATGTGCCCCCTGACATGATCTGTTTTCTTCAGCATACAACCCAGAGCCACCACAATGAGCTGGACCCTCCCATATGAGTCTTCAATCAAGAAAATGCTCCACAGACCCACCAACAGTCCAATCTTATGAAACATTGTTTTTATTTGAGGTGCCTGCTTTCCAGATAACTCTATATTGTGTCAAGTTGACAAAAACTAGCCAGGATAGGAAATCTCAGAGAAATGTTTATGTTTTAAAGTATTCTTTCCAAAGTTCTAATAGACAATATAATAAAAACTAAAACCGTTCCAGTTCCAAAACTGGATTTCCAGTCTTAATACAGAATAAATATTGGACTTTGTACATGAAAGCTTCTAATTGTGCTATAACTGAGCAATAATATTAAATCCAAAAGTGTTTTCACACAACAAAATTGATATCCTTTGATAGAAACTATGAGTTGAACCAAACAATAAGAAAAATATTTTTACATTGGCCAAGGACAAGGAAATGAGCTTCAGGCAGGAATCTGACATTAGGCTAGAACAAAGAAGTAATTTCAGACAGAAATCTAAATTTTAGGCTAGAACAAAGAGGTAGGCTTCAGGCATGAAAATGACTTTGGGCAAGGATAAGGAAGTAGGCTCAGATATTTTGGTCATCCTGATAAGCCCTTAGAAATTGTGATCATGGGAATGATCACTGAACTTTTTTATTGCCTTGCTTGTTCTTTGACTATTTGTGTTTATTGTCTTGCTTGTTCCTTGACTATTTGCATCTATTATATTGCTAGTTCCTCAACTTAGAACTACTTAATTCTTGCATGTAATTAAAATGGTATAAAAGCAGATTGGGAAAAGATTAAAAAAAGAAAGAAAAATATTTTTAAACCAAGAATCTGATATTCAATAAATCAAGCTTATAAACAGAGTTAAACATAAATTTCTAAAATTACATATACAAAAGCACTTTATGTACGGGATCTGATTTATTAACTTATATTTGCAATCCAGATTTGCAAATATCTAAAAATTCGTGAAGCAAAAATGAAAGAATTGTAGGCTGTCAAGATGGCTCAGCAAGTACGGATGCTTGCCATCCAGATTAAAAACCTGAGTTCGATCCCCAAAACTCACGTGGTAGAAAAAGATAACTCCAGCAAGGTATACTCTAATCTCCACATAAGTGTTATAGCAGGCAAACACACACACACACACATACACACACACACACACACCTTTATCAAACCAGGGGATTTCAAGATCACTTTTAACTTAATGAAAGGAAAATTTATTAGAGGCACAGATGAACCCAGCAACACAATTGCATGTTTTATTAGACATAAAGTATTCATTGTAAGACAATCTTAAGAGTAAGTGCGTGTTTTTTGAATTAGTAAGACTTTCCTCTTTAAGACTGTAACATAGGCTCATAAAGGAGTTCCATCCTGCTGGCTACCCTGAAGATTCCAGGTTTAAGATTGCAGCAACTCTTTACAGAATCTGCAGCCTACCAGCCAGTGCTACTACAACCAGACTTGCTTGTCTCCCTCCCCCTCCCTCTACTCCCTCTACCTTCTCTGTCAGCTATCTGTCAATGATTGGATGGACAAATGACAGAAAGATAGGCAGACAGGTAGATAAACAAATCTTTAATAGATTCACCTTTGCAGAATCCTGGAAGAAGCAATGTCTAATATTTACTAATATATGTTATCTCATATCTTGTTTATAACTTTATTATAGTTAGTTTTCTTTTAAAGATTAGATTTTTTTTAAAAAAAATTTAAGTCATAGCTACTCCAGGAGAATGCATTACATTGGATGTTCTGTCCCTTAATCCCTAATCTAGAACAATCTTTTTTTCTTCATACTATTAGCTGGATGGAAGAATTTTAACAGTTATCCTGAGTCACATTCCAGAAGACCTGATGCTTCCTGGGGATGAAGCACTAGACCTTCTGTCCTCTGAAAGTTACTTCTGAAGGGTCATTCAATTTAATCTTAACAGTTTTGGCAAAATTTTCTGATAAATAGTACTGTAAAATACATTGGCCTCCATTGGAGATCTATGTTTGTATGTTGTCACTGGGAACCCATTGATTAGGGTAGACTCAGATGAGTGATTTTATGTAAAATTGAACTTTTATTCTTGTGATTAAAAATTATATTTTATGGTATCATGGTCCACTCTAGAATCATAGGAATGTCTTGTTTTCTTTCTTATTGTCACAACTGCACACTTGTGGGCTTGCCATTCTTCTGGATATTAGACTTGTGTTTAATTGATACTATTTTTTGTGGAATATAATTCTATAACAATGTACATGGTTATAATTCATACCACATATCACATGTCATCCATTGTTTTTTGACATTTATAAATTATCCTTTTATTGGAATTTTACTTTAACTGTTTTACTCTTTAAAAATACTATTTGTAGGGGATACAGTGATGACTTAGTGGCTAAGAGCACTTGTTGCTCTTGCAGAGACCTGGGTTTGGTTCCCAGCATCCATAGAGTGGGTCATAAACATTCATAACTTCAGTTTCAAAAGATCAGCCACCATCTTCTGATCCCTATGGGCACCAGGCACATTTGCTGCATATACATGCATTCAAGCAGAACACACATAATTTAAAAAAAAAACAAAATAACAATAAGTTGGGGAGATAGAGAAGTAGGATTGGATCTGTAAGGAGTTGGGGATGAATATATGCAAAATACGTTTTATGAAATTCTGAAAGAATTAATAAAGGGGGCCAGTTATTTTGGGGTAAGTAAACTCTTAAGAAAATGTAGAAAACATAAACTATGAATAGTAGAGACAAACAGCCTTTAAACTGCTAAATCTGTACTAGATTGTCAAATGTCAACTGTTGACTTCCTTTTCTTAAGTACGTCTGACCATCTAGACCACCCAACTCAAGAGCATTTCCTACTTTTTGTTTTTAAGAAAAAGAATATTACTCTAGGTTTTGGAATAAGCTATTATTATGGGAGAAAAATAAGGACAGAAATATCTCTCTGTGTGTCTATCTCTCAATTTTTCTGTCTGTCTCTCACTTGCTCTCTCTGTGTCTGTCTCTCTCACTTGCTCTTGTCTGTCTGTCTTTGTCTCTGTCTCTGACTCCCTCTTTCTCTTGTCTTATCTTGAAATTGAGATCAGGTGAAGATTTTACATACAGCAATTGAAATATTCCTGTGGAACTTTAGTTATCTTTTAGCTCTTTTTTAGCTCTGCCAAGTAAGTGAAGGATCAGTCTGTAGGCTGTAAATGGGTAGAAAAAGACAGGGCGTGGCCTTACCCTCTGTGCAATTAACTGCAAGGAATCAAAAGAGAAGTAGTGTCAGAGGTTGGGTTTAGTGGTCTAAAAGTAAATGTTAATCAGTCCTGACTTTCTCATAGATAATATTTGCACAATTAAATACTTTTGAGGCTAGACTCCACTGTCCACAGTTTTATCATTATTAATAGATATAACTGAAGTATATAAATTTTAAGAGGGTTTTTTTGAAAAAGGAAACTTAAGTCACACATTCTGCACATTTTAGCAGATTTATTTAAAGACTAAGGAAAGTCTAGCATCAGGTCACCTCTCCCTCCTGAGTTCAGTGCCCAATTGAGAATCTCAATCTGCCTTCTAGCTCCCTCTGGCTCCCTGGGGAAAACTGGAAACAGGTGCTGAACATTTTGTTCATGATTCATATCTGCAGTGTTGTTGAATTAAGTGGTGGTTCCTCAGCCCAGCTTTGAAAGGCAAATCTGGTGAGTCCAAAATCGTTAAAATAAAGTTAGTGGCTTTCCTCTCAATATTCAAGTCTATTTTCTTCTACCTAATTCTATTTCTTACACTTTTGTAGGCTTAACTCTTTGAGCAAATAAATAAGAAAATGGAGTCATAAAATGTGTGCTGAGAAGGCTCTTAATATGGTTGTATGAAATAGGGCATATATCTAGCCTTTTATGAGAGCATCATGATATTTGTATTGTCCAACACATGTTCTATTAATCATCTCCTCCAAAGGATGGAATTACATGGTGCCCTAATGGAAAATAATATTGTCAGTGTCAGACAGAAGTGATGTAAGAAATATAGGGCGTGTTCAAGGTTCTCATTAAACTTTACAAACCTGAAGTCTTTAATGTAGTGAATATCATTGTAAATCAAGAAGAAATTGGTATGACTATATACGAAGGATGTATGACACAAAGCAACAATATTATTGATTTAAATACAATCTGTATTTTAAGAATCATTCAGTAATTGAATATTTTAGGACAGTGTTTATATGAGATAGCTGTCCATTAAATGAGCCTCAAAATGTTCTTTAGATTTTAAAATCTTGAGTATTCTCTTATGAATATTTCATTTTTCATACTCCCCTGGGTACTAAGACAAACTCTTTTCTGGTGTTTGTTCTTGATAAAGCTGAACTGCCCACTTTATTTTCCAATCTGTTTTTCACATTTTTATCTACTTGACATCAAAGCAAAAGTAATAAAAGGGAAACTTTCCTCTGGCGTTTAACTGAGTACTGTGAGATTGCTTTGAAGAGTAAGCCAGGCAAGAGAGAAACCCGGCATCGCTTCAAGACACTACATCTGTAGACGTGCCGCACTATGCTGGAACAGTGGTATCGTACAGCTGCCTTCTGGAAAAACACCCAGTCCATCTGGAGTTCTATGTAGTTTACTTTGCAAGGGTAAGGCCCTGGCTTTGAATTCCCAGCTCTAAATAAACAAACAAAGAAACAAAATAGAAGCATAGGAGAGAATTATGTGGAATGAGTGGCACGCCTAGGCTGGGCAGCATGCTATTGTTCTCTAAGGTGGCCTCCGAAAGTAACTCAAGGCTGTTTAAAAGGGCACACTAGTCCACTGAAGGCCATGCTCTGGGTCACAATCTCCTCTGATGTAGGAGGTTGAGAAGTTTATGAAGTTATGCTTTCTGTTTGCATGAAGCAAAAGAAAACTGACTTCAAGGTTGTCCTTTTTTCTTTCCTACTTATCTTTGCCATAAAGCATCTTTCATCCTCTTTTGATCTGCCAGTCACTACACAGTGAATTTACAAGCCTTCTAAGCCTTTGACTGGTTGGCTGGTGCTCTGTGTGTGTGTGTGTGTGTGTGTGTGTGTGTGTGTGTGTTTTCACATTAATTCCCCGGAGTCCAGGAACAGATGGCTAAAGTATTAATTGATTTCTTTGGTGGTCTCTTTGGGTTGGGGCCCAGGGCTCATGTTAATTCATACTGCAAGAGGTGATTTACCTAGGTAAAATTTATTAGGCTTCATAACAATTTTTATGCAGTCCTGGCTGACATTGAACTTGAGGACATCCTTGTCTATACCATCAGAATGCATTCGTGGATTCTAAGCAGGAACATACAATCATACCTTTTCAGACCCTTGAAAGGTATGTTTATTTAATTGTGAGAGTTTAATCTAAAGCACCTAATACTTTAGAGTACATTGCCAAGAATCACCCAGTATGGCACTTGTAATCAGTTGGGAAACAAATGCTTACCCAGAGTCCCAACATTCTCACTATCACAATCTATAGTTCTGGTTAAGCCTAAACTGCAGATGAAAATAGTGTTGTCAGAGAGAAGTGTGTGGTGGAGCTATTTCCTGAGGGGTGAAGGTGAAAATTCTACTATAATTTTTACTGAATGTCTTGATGTGAACTGTGTTTACTCCACTGAGCTGGCCCAACCTTGAACTTCTTTTCAGTAAATTAGACTTCTGCTGCTTCTTCTCCTCTTTCTCCTTCTTCCTCCTCCTCCTCCTCTTCCTCTTCCTGCTCCTCCTCCTCTTCCTCCTTTTCCTCCTCCTCCTCCTCTTTTTCCTCCTTCTCCTACTCCTCTCCCTCTTCCTTTTACTCCTCCTAGCCCTCCTCTCTCTCTCCAATACTGCTGCTCCAGTATGTATTTTGAGATGAACTCATCATGCATGCAGAAAGTAAAAAGGAGGACTTCCTGTGTCTTCCTCCACCATACTGTCTTATTTCCTTGCGAAGGGGTCTCTTACTGAAACTCCTACTTTCAGTTAGATGATTGGCGTCAAGTCCAGGGATCAGGCCACTCCACATGGCACTGGTGTTAGGGGTACATATTATTACTACTATGCCTGTTTATTTTTATGTAAGTGCTGAAGATTGAAGTGAAATTATTTAGGAATTATTAAAATAGATAGCACATTTTAAAGGATATCATTATAGAATACTCTACTGTGCTGTTATATTTGCTTCCAAAAAGTCATTGAAGGGAATCTTTGAGAAATTCATATTTTTTTGTGTTCTCTGCAATTTAAAATAAATGTGGGAACATATGGGTAAATATGATCTTATTAAGCTAACGCATTTTTCTGATATTCAGAGCTTTTATACAGTTAAAAAAAACCATAGTATTTACTCAGATTCAGTGTTGTCACTTGTTCTGTAAGTAGTGAAAAGCAAGTTTCTGTGTTGCAACACGAATCACTGATCCTTTAAAACAGGCGATTAAAAATGCGACAGTCCTTCATCTTCTCCTTTCTTCTTGTCGAGCTGTGGAATGCCTTTGATGGTTTACACTTAGGACAGATATTGATTTTTGTCCTCTCTTTGCCCTGTAATTGCTGCTCTATTTTCGGTCAAGTGTGATGAGTATTAGGTCAGCACAAGGGTAGGAGGTGGAAACCAAAATGACTCATTTTTAAGGAAACAGAGCAAAAATATCTTTGGGCATCCATATTTTCAACAATCCGTCTCTGGCAATCAGATAATGAAAATACAAGCCTAGGCTCTGATATACTTTTGTTGCTTTATATTTCTTATAAGTCCATATTTAACTCTTTGTCTATTTTTGGATCCCAGAACTCTTTGTTTTGTGTTAGTTTTGTTGGGAGCACTTAAAGGGCCAATCAAACTCAACTTGATTTCCCAACATTATTGTAAAAATAATAGGGATAGGAAAACTAAGGCAAATGACTTCTTAATTAAGAAAAGACTGTGTCATATTACAATTGTGGGATTTGGCTCACTGATTAAATGTTAGTCAGTCATCTCAAAGTCTGGGCACTAGGACATCCTGCAGGAGCAAGTCAGTTAGGCTGGTACACTCCCTGCTCTGCTGCTGAGGAAAAGTATGGAGTGTTCTCTGAAGGTAGACAGTGAACTGAAGTAAGTGCTAGCTTACCGAAAGGTCATACCACCACCTAAGAGAGAGCAAAACTTACTAAGGAATGTACAGAAATGATAATAAATCTCACCCCTCATCAACAAGGCTTCTTTTCTCAACTGAAATAGAGCATCAAAGAAAGTCACACATAGTCAAAATGCAGAGAACAACTGACTTTGGATTGTCCAGTTTCAGTTGATACACCAACAACACAACTCTATCACCTAAAGCTCAGAAAACATCACAGAAGAGGGAGGAGAAAGATTCTAGGAGCCAGAGCACCAGGAAGTCTCTGTGAGATTGTGCTTTCTAGCTGTGACCGAAGTTCTACCCATGAAATCTCAACAACATGGCAACTTAAATAAGACCTGAACAATTACAGTAATTGTTGATATCTGGTATAGATGGGAAAATCTCACAGTGCCATATCTGTAATAAGCACCTACAAGCAATTAACATTTGCAAAGAGAAAAGAATTAGTTTTCCTTAGGCATAAGCCCCTATCAAATGGTCAGCTGGTGTCAAGCGATCAGCCTTAAAAAACATATAAACTGACATAGTGTTTGGTCCTTCTATTTTTATTAGGAGGAAAACCCTCTACCTGCTATCCAAACTTCCACTGTGAGATACAGCATTTGAGTGAAGGCAATGGAGAACAAAAGATATACCAGCTTAAAGCATTTACAATCTCGCTCTTTCAGAAAAATATTGCAAGGCTGGTTTGATAGCTCATAATTGCAAACACAGAATTTAATAGGTTGAATTGTAGGCGGACTTTTATAACTTGAATCTAGCATGTGGTAAGAAAACTCTTGCAAAAAGACAGAAGTGAAAAAAAATACCACCACCATCAAAACCAGAAACAACAACATCAAAAACAAACTAACAAAAACAACAGAAAAGCCCAAACCAAAACAACAACAAAATAAACAGAGCAAAGGAAGATCAGGAAACACCTTGCAGATTCTAGTGTTGAGAACAGGACTGATTATTTTTGTAGAGTTATGGTAAAGTAAAAACAGTGTTTCCAAAAGCAAACCTTGATGTCTACAGTGAGCTTAGGAGAAGCAGCTTTAAGTCCAAGCAAAGAGAAGCCTTGAGTACTGTACAGTACAGTAAAGAAAGCATGGGAAATAAGACACTGACAGAGTTGCAGAGCCAGCATATAGCCGTTCCATCAGCTTCTGTTTGTTCTTGACAGGCAGCCCACTAATTTGACACATGTTGTCGGAGAGTTACATCTGGTTTCCAGGTAGGAATCTGAAGAAATTTGCCCTTAATTACCTCCATTTGAGAACATCATGTTTGGCCCAAACTATTCAAGCTTTCACTGAACTTGTCTGTTAGTTTTTCTTCTCTTCAGTGTGCTCTTCAGCTATGTTCCTATCCCCATATGTCCCTGTCAAGACAGGATGTCTCATCTTTTCAGTAGAATACTTAATACCTAATACCTCTTTCTTCCCTCTGTAGTCTTTTAGAGGAAGATTGATCTTGCTTTTTAAGACCATCTCCTCTCCCTTCCAGTCTGGGCCCAGGAACTGAGCAGATCCAAGACAGCAGCTCTACCCCCAATCACACAGAACCCAGAGGAAGCGGGGCTCCCAGGAACTCTAACCCAGGCAGTATCTTAGGTAAGCAGACAGCAATGTTCATCCCAAACAGGGAGTAACTGGGACCCACAAGGACCCAGGAAGTCACTCCTGACCTGGAGCACTGGTTCCCTTTGGTCTGGGCCAGAGCACTGAGCAGATCTTGGGTCACATCTCTGCCCCCAATCTCTAAAAACCCAGAGGAAATGGGGCTCCCAGAGCTCTAACCTGGGCAGCATCCTGTCTGCCCTTGAGCACTGAGCAGATTTTGGGCCCCAGTGCTTACCCCAGTAGTTACACCAACCCCACAAAGTTCTGATACAACCAAGATAATAGGAAAGACAGGCTTCAGTCAGGGACAGAGCAGGCAGCACTAAGGAGATACAGATGGCAAAAGGCAAGTGGAAGAACATAAGCATCAGCAACCCAGGGTACTTGGCATCATTAGAACCTAGTTCTCCTATACTAGAAAGTCCTGAATTCCCCATATCACCAGGAAAGCAAGATTCAGATTTGAAATCACTTCTAATGATGATGATAAAGGACTTTAAGAAGGACATAAATAATGCTCTCAAAGAATTTGAGGAGAACACAGGTAAACAGGTAGAAGCCATTAAAGAGGAAACACAAAAATCCCTTAAAGAATTACAAGAGAACACAACCAAACAGGTGAAGGAATTGAACAAAACCATCCAGGACATAAAAATGGAAGTAGAAACAATCAAGAAATCACACAGGGAGACTACCCTGAAGATAGAAAACCTAGGAAAGAAATCAGGAGTCATAGACACAAGCATCACCAATAGAATACAAGAGATAGAAGAGAGACTCTCAGGTGCAGAAGATACCATAGA
The DNA here is from genome assembly GCF_011762505.2 of Arvicanthis niloticus. Classification (NCBI taxonomy): domain Eukaryota; kingdom Metazoa; phylum Chordata; class Mammalia; order Rodentia; family Muridae; genus Arvicanthis; species Arvicanthis niloticus. The sequence goes on from NC_047668.1 coordinate 27,740,714, forward strand.
AAATATCAACACAACTGTCAAAGAAAATGCAAAATGCAAAAAGTTCTTAGCACAAAATATCCAGGAAATCCAGGACATGATGAGGAGACCAAACCTAAGAATACTAGGTATAGATGAGAGTAAAGATTCCCAACTTAAAGGGCCAATAAATATCTTTAACAAAATTATAGAAGAAGACTTCCCTAATCTAAAGAAAGAGATGCCCATAAACATACAAGAAGCCTATAGAACGCCAAATAGACTAGACCAGAAAAGAAATACCTCCCATCACATAATAGTCAAAACACCAAATGCACAAAACAAAGAAAGAATATTAAATGTAGTAAGGGAGAAAGGCCAAGTAACATATAAAGGCAGACCTATCAGAATTACACCAGACTTCTCACCAGATATTATAAAAGCTAGAAGATGCTGGCAGATGTCATAAAGACCCTAAGAGAACACACATGCCAGCCCAGGCTACTATACCCAGCAAAACTCTCAATTACCATAGATGGAGAAATCAAGATATTCCATGACAAAACCAAATTTACACAATATCTTTCCACAAACCCAGCATTACAAAGGATAATAGCAGGAAAGCTCCAATACAAGGAGGGAAATTCTACCCTAGAAAGAGCAAGAAACTAACCCTCTTAAACAAATCCAAAAGAAGATAGCCATACAAAGATCACTGTTCCTTAATATGTCTTAACATCAATGGACTCAGTTCCCCAATTAAAAGACATAGGCTAATGGATTGGATACATAAATGGGACCCAGCATTTTGCTGCATACAGGAAACCCACCTCAGTGCAAAGACAGACTCTACCTTAGAGTAAAAGGCTGGAAAACAATTTTTCAAGCAAATTGTCCTAAGAAACAAACTGGAATAGCCATTCTAAAATCTCCAGCCCGAGAACACAAAGGGGGGTGGGGAGGAGACTCATGGCTCCACTTGTATAGGTAGTTGAGGGTGGCCTTGCTAGGCATCAGTGGAAGTCGACAGCTTTGGTACCTAAAAGTTTGGATTCCCTAGTGTTGGGAAATTGTAAGAGCAGGGAGGTGGGAATGAGAGGATGGTGGGAGCACACTCTCATAGTAATTGGAGTGGGGAAATAAGGTAAGGGGTTAGGCATCAGTGGAAGTGGAGGGCCTAGGTGCCTGAAAGTTTGTATTCCCTGATTTTGGGAAATTTGAGAGCAGGAAGGCAAAAATGGGACAATGGTGGGAGCACACCCTCATAGAAACTCCCAGAATTATATGGATTAGAGATGAGAGAGGCAGGCCGCCAGAAGACTAGATTCCAGAATTCAAACAAACAATTATCTTGATACTAAAATTTGTTTTGAGAATTTTTATATTGCAGAATACATAGCCTTGGTGTATCTACTCACTAGGCAAGCTGAACAGACCTGCTCAAACCTCTGATGTCCTGGAATTCCAGCTGGATGCAGTGAAGACACAGTGTCAGAGGCTTATCAATTTACTCTTCCCCCAACCTCTCTTCTAATATATATCCCAACACCCATAATCAGCTTGAAGAAGTTAATGAAGAGTTGGCGCCCCTATTCTCTGGGCTTGGGGACTGAGGTGGTTAATATTGGGCTGTCTTTCTAGGGAAAAGTAGTGGTTTTGGTGGAACAGGGAGGATTAGCTAGGATTTATTGCATAGCCATAACATACTGGTAGAAATATGTATAATTGTTATTAAGATGAAGCTATAATTTCTTAAATGGTACAAAATTTACTTTAATTTCAAATTTAAGGTTTTCATTGGTACAAGCTTCTTATTAATATAAAAGTGAGATGAATATTGTTACTATCATAAGCATTGAGCCTGTATAACACATTTAGGAATACAAGGCTTAGACCCAGCCTTTCTTTAACTTTTTTAATTTATTTGAGATGGTTAGCCTGTGAGTTAAGGGCCTATAGCAAATTCATGGCTTTGAGTTTATTGTTAGGGTGTTTTCTATATTTTCTTTAGAAATAGTTGAGAGGAGTTAACAGACAACAGTCCAGATTGCCTTACATAAATAGTTGGTTTTCAAAACATCAGAAATCCACAGAATTGATGTTACAAACATTTATGTATTAATGTTCATTTTGATTAGAGATCTGTCTGCTCCTGACAGCTTCCTGTCTTGGATTCTAAGAAGAAATTGAGCATCTTCCAATTGTGGTGAGTCAGCCACTAGTCAAGAATTGCCTCTTTCCATCTACAGACAAATCACTGTCCAGAAAAGGACACACTTGCAGAATAGTCGACTGATTATATCTGCCAAGACAGAGTAATCAGCCCTTAATAATTCTGCATCACTAGGTCTGTTAGATGATCCTGGGGCAGAAGGCTGAAGATCGAATGCTCCAACGTTCTGTAGTATAGGGACTGTCCAGGTGTTCAGCGATCTCTAAATATTGGCTATGTTTTAGAAGCTATGATTTGTGCTTCCCATAATTTCAGTTAACTCAGTCATTCTGGATTTCCGATGAGGTTGAAAACTTATAGTCTTATAGCCAATCCTTGCTATTTACTTTGAGAGAAAAGATTTGAGAGGATGGTTTTCAGCTGACATTCATTCTAAAGCCAAGGGAAAAAAAAAAGTCAGGTTCCGAACTAAGTCTTTTATTTAGAAGAGATGACAGAGGTTCTGCTTAGTCAACAAAATGATGGACTTGGTATTAGGTCTATCTTGCACCTTACTGACATAAATTGGTATAGTTATGCTCTAACTTTTTTGAGAGAAAAGTTTTATTTTAACAGGAAGGGTAATATGTAGGAGGAGCTAAGGTGGGAGGAGTAAGGAGAGGAGGAGGAGAAGGAGAGGAGGAGCTAGGTGATGAGAGAGAAAGAGAGAGGGGGGGCAGACATGGAGGCAGATGTTCACATGTCTCCGCCAGTCAAAGATAGTTGATATATCTAGGTTGGGTATTAGGTTACACTTCTGATTGATATTGAGCATTACCAAATTTATAAAGCCATTGGTTAACATTAAAAAAATTGTATAAAAGCAAAAAGGAGCAGGGGGTATGGGATAGGGGTTTTCCAGGGAGGGGAAATGGGGAAAGGGGATGACATCTGAAATGTAAATAAAATATCCAATTTAAAAAAATAAATATTAAACTAAAAAAAAAAAGACTGTCTCCCTCTACTTCCCCCTCTCTTCCCCCTCCCCCTCTTTTCTCTTCTCTCTACATCCCGTTATCTATCTCTCTTCTATCTTTTACTCAATCTCCTTATAGTATCAACATAACTTTTCTTTAATATTAGAAATTTTAAAAGTAAAAGGTTATTTTTAACAAGTAATGCTGCTATTAAAATTGCCTTTATCTCTTCTGCTCCATCAATGATTTTCATATTATTGGAGTGGCTTTACCTGCATTAAGTATATTTTAGTGCTTAATCTTGCTGAGCAACTTAATTACATGTTGAATTAGCTAACAGACAAGTTGTTAGGAACATGTGAGGAATTTTCTTGATCATTTAACTGAAGTGAGAAGCTCCAGGCAAATGTGAGCAGCACCTCTGTGTGGAAGCCCAGATAAAAGGTGGTAAGAAGAAGAAATGAGCGTGTGTGTTTGCCTGCTTTTTCTTCATCTCTTGCTGGCAAACTTATCTACTCTGCTGGCATCTTGTTGCTGCTGTTGCCAATGCAACTGCCATTCAACCTTTACTGACATTAGGACCCAGCTTCAGTGATCCTCCAGAAATCTACCAGGCCTTCAGTGCCAGACAGGACTGCTCAGTTATCAGACCCTTTAGATTGGCAACTATTAAATTCTCAGGATTGCCAACATGAAGGTGGCCATTATTGGACTACCTAGGCTATATTACTTTTGCTCATCAGGAGAACTACAATCCACACACTGTATTCCATGACGTACAACTTAATCTTAAAGCTGGTATACAAACACAACCTGTTATTCTCAGTAGCAGGTAAGGTCTACAAAGAAAGGAACTTAGTTTTCCTCCAGGCCGCTTCCATTTATGTAACAATGCCAGACTCAATAAGGGAATAATAAATATATATTATACAATGGACATCATTGGTAGTGATCAAGTGTAAATAAAAATAATTAAAACATGTCTTACAAATACTAGGCCTTATGAAAGTAAGCGAGTTACATAGTGGAGAACAAGATAGAAGGGATTACTTTCCCCTCTAATGGGCTAAATAATGAAGCACCCAATTCTATATATGACTAGGTGCTTGTCATGACAACTGAGAAGGTTACTCTCTGCATGTGTAATGTGCATAGTTTTGTCAACTGCTAAAGACTAATCAACACTGGCTCACAGTCAGTGACTAAAATTGCTAGAAAGGAAAAGAGCTTGTCAATTATGCAGTTATGTTCTACTTCGGAATTGCCACGGAGTTGCAAACAGACATTTGGCAAAAGTGTTGAAAGAGAAGCAAGGCATCCTTGCAGGCACACAGGTTTTTTTTTTTTTTTTCTCTTTTGTAGCACTGTAGGCTCTGACTGAAATTTGTTTGCTTTCTGAGATAAATTCTCCTCCCAGAAAGGCAACTGTGCTATTAATTAAACAAAGAAAGAGGTGACTGAGGTGGGATTATGCTAAGTCAAATTTGTTAAATGAGAATGAACATGGGTCACAAGCTTCCCCAGTAGTTACCTCAGCTGTCCCCATTTTCATGCATCTGAGGAAATGTGCGTTGAGATTTGTGTTAGTGTTGGCAAAGAAATGAACTAATTTTAATTCTCAACTCCAAAGTCTGATATTCGTCCAGAAATATTGTAGCTAAAGTTATCTGCATTTGCTACATAGCCAATAACTCCATTAATCCGGTTATATGGGAAGGTAACAGGCTACCCTGGAAAATAGAAATTCAAAAAGAATTACTACAAACCTTTCAAAATTCTCAAGCCTCTGGCCTTTCCTGATTCCTAAGGCACACAAGACTCAGAAAAGTTGCTGTCTTTAGTCACCAAACTGGCTATGAAATTCAATTTCCATTTGCCAATTCCACCAAAATAAATATTGTGAAAATATTATATTCTGAAGCTGTTGCCCAGTATGCGGCATCATGAAGATACTGTTTTATTACTGTGAGTACTCTCCCATCATAGAACTAACATTACATGTCTTTATGGCTAAGGCAATTTTAGTTCTCGTTTTGAAGTTCATCTCCTTACAACTTTTATCTTATTTATAATATTTAAAATATAATTCTTTGCCCCCAAATGAAAATCCATTCTTTGGGTAATTTACTCAAAATAGACTCCTCTTTATCGTATGAATAAATATTCATATTAAAAAAATCCATCATGATGATAAAAGTATGATGAATTGCTGATTTCAATAAGAGACTTAAAAACCACAAATTTCTTTTGAGACAATTGCTTCGAAGAGGAGAATCCATGCTGAGAATAAGGAAAAGATCCAGCTGATTTTGTCCTGAAAGGATGAATATAGCTCGAGTGGATATGAATGAAGGAGAAAAGATTGGGGCTCTGTAGTTTAGTGTGGGGAAAAAAAAACCCAAATCATACCACATCTTAGATTCAATGATTTTAAACAGCTCAATGCTGAAGTGCTTTATAAAACTTAATCTTAAAAAAAAAATGAGTTTTGGAAGGTCTGGTAATATTACCTCATGGCCTCAAATGTTACAAATGTTATTCTTATTTAATACACCACACACACACACACACACACACACACACACACACACACACATACACACACACATACATACATACACACATACATACATACACACACACACAGATGCACACATGCACAGGCACAAAAACACATCTACCTCTGTTTTCATTGCTGTTGTGTTTTGAATTATGCCAGGACTTTGAATTTGCCAATAGAGAGCCATAGTCACACTGGAATAGATTGTATCTATCATTCTTTTTTGCAACTTCTAATGAGGTAAAAGGACACATGATTCCTCATCTGCTTTTATGGATATTGCTGTGTAATTGCAGTGTGATTATGGCATACAACAGCTTCAGAAAATTATCTTTCAAGAAAACAGCTGGTTCTTTTTTTTTTTTTTTATCAAACTGAGGTGTAATCTTGTCAATTAAAAACATTCCAAAGGAAATATTCCAAAATTATAAATTATACGCTGATAATAATAAGCAAAAAAATAAGCCAAGTATTTCAGATAAATAAATAAGAGTTGATAGAATAAAAAGGACAGATTATAACCATAAATAGGTTGTGTGGGGACTTGGTATATGTTATGTTGTAACAGATTATCCTTCTCCATTTTTCTCTTTTTATTTATTTCTATAATGTTGTAACTCTGGACATATGCCTTCCGCATACGAGACACACTCTTGCAAAAAGACACACGAAGACACATTTTAAAGAACTTTGAAAGCCAGTCTCTGAAAAATATCATAGAATTATTCCCTCTGAGGTTGGCTTTGGAAGTTGTTTGAACGAGGTATGACCCCCACAGGCTCACGCCTTTCAACACTTGGTGCCCAGTTAATGTTGGTGTCTGAGGAGGTTATGAAAACTTTAGGATGTCAAGCCTTGCTTGAAGAAAACTTTGAAGTTTTATAGCCTTGCATCCCTTCCAATTTTCTCTCTGCTTCCTGAGTGTGGTTGACATATGATATCACAGCTTCCTGCCTCATCTTCAAGCTTTAATTTCTCCCTGTTCCAGCTTTATAGAATCTCTCTTTGGAACTATAAGCCAAAATAAACTTGTTTCTTAATTTTCTTTTGATCATGGTATTTTATCACAGCAACACAACTAATATATGCATTTGATACTCTAACATTGTAATTTTACTAAGCTTTTCTTTTTTTCTTTTTTTGTTTGGTTTTTTTTTTACTTGTTTTTTGTTTTGTTTTGTTTTTTGAAACAGGGTTTCTCTGTGTAGTTTTGGCTGTCCTGGAACTCACTCTGTAGACAAGGCTGGCCTTGAACTCAGAAATCCACCTGCTTCTGCCTCCCAAGCGCTGGGATTAAAGGTGTGTGCCACCACTGCCCAGCTAAGCTTTTCTTGATGGGACAATAATCCAATATATTTTAAAACTATATAAAGTGTGAAAAAAGTTAAATATGTCACTAAGATATTTTTAGTAAGTCACTTTGACAAATGACTCATTTCAGTTTTAGTTTCAAGTTAAGTTTATAAAACAGTGGGTATCATGGGGCCCCATCCCTCCCTGAAGGAAGGAGGAGGTATTTCTTCAGTAGTATAGATATGACTAAATTGTCCATGTTCCTGCAAATTACCCCAGATCTAGCGGAAGTCATTGCCCACCCTAATCCCCCACTCACATACAGACACATGGAAATCAAAAGATTAGCAGGAGTGGGAAGACAACCAGAAGGGGTAATGGTTGATCAAATGAATCATGTACATGTATAAAATTTATTGTACACATAGATACATAGGTACACATATCTAATATGTACTATTAAAACATATAAAGAAAAGACATAAACAAGTAAGGACTGTAGTGTCATCTTCCTACAGGAGACCTTAACTCAAAACAAACAAATAAATCAATGTAAAAATGAGAAAAAAAAAAAAAACCTCTAGGGAGTAGAAGCTAGAGCCTAACAAATACAGGAACAGTAGCTGAAGCCATTTAATAACACAGTACAGCAGCCATGACCAATGACTGTCTACAGAATATGCCCCTTCCTCCCGATCTTCCTCTGCTTTGTAAGAATTGGTCTTCTTGTAAGCCTAGATATCCAATTCTGTGAAGGCCACTTTCTTTTAAAGGGCCCCCTTTAAGCTCCTTCTGAGAGAGGCACTACCTTTCAAAGCTCCAGGATCCAGCATGAATATACCTCTGTCCTTTAAACTAAAATGTGGTCTGAAGTCCTAGCAAAACTATAGCCTACCCATTACTAAACTTTTAAAAAACCAAAATCAATATTTTATTTCTGGTTGGTTTTTTTTTCTCATAGCAAAATGGGAGACAGGATGACCATGAGCTAGTGTCAGTATCAGACGACATTGTCTTGACATTGTATTTCATGGCTGGAGGTATGCAAATTGGATTATAATTTCTGGATTATACAGGTAAATGCCCATTCTAGAGATGTTTGGAGAAAACAAAGGGCCAGTGCATATAAGTGTGTGTGCACAGATACAGAAGCACATAATACACATTTCCTGTCAAAAAGTTTGTTTCAAAGATGTAGCTTCATCCCTTGGATTTAGAAATTTAACTCCTTTAGTTAAAACAACCTAAACTTTCTTTAAGCATATATAGTCATTTACATTTTAGTAATATTGAAGGATCTTTTTATGAAGTTCTGATCATTGCGGAACAGTATTATCATTAACTTCTTCCAAGGAAAGAGGTGTAGGTTGGACAGAGTAAGGCATGGGAGAGGTGGAAGTCTAACTGTAGACTTTCCTGTATCTCTGAAAAGCACACTTGGCATGTTAGATGGAGTGGAAATTAACATAAGCTATCTGCTTGTTCCTTCCATGAAAGTCAGCCAGCATACCACACTCCAAATTCCAGTGACATTTGTCAGGAAAGGGCTGCTTCTCTAGGTATCACAAATTTCCTCATCTCAGCCAAGCCCACCAGCCACACTTGCTCTTGCTGTTGGGGAAGCCCTTTTTTCAATCCATGAGGAGAGCAACCCTGTAGCTTTTACGGCCTTGCTCTGAAGTCCATGATGAACACCATACTAGATTTTTAAAAGATAATTACAACACATGTTGTGTTAGCATTACAAATATTATAGTATTTAGATATTAAAGATCAAAGGACATTTAGAATACAAGTTTGAAATTCAAATCCAAATATCCAGACTGCCATCATAAGAATGATTATATTTATTTAAAAATAAAATTCATGAGATCAGGGCAGAAATTCTGCTGCATTACGTTTTCTAATCCTCGACTCAAATATTTTGAAACAGTAAGTTGTATGTAGACAGTAAGTATAAAAAAGAAGAGTTGGTTTTGGTTTTACTTAGAGAATCATGGAGCAGTGAGAAGTATCAAGTTTTTAAATCCAGTATCTCTTGATGTTTTAAAACTATTTTACTTAACTGTTGACATTTACTAAAACATATTTTTTTCACAAATTGGGACCTGGGCCATTAAAATTAAATGGATAAGTACAATATGAAATGAAAATAACACACAGGTGCACATACATGCACACACACACATAAAATGCACGTGTAACATATGTGAAATAGATTATACAAAATTAAATGACAATTATGTTCTCAGTTTGCCTTATTAATATTACCACATACTAAGCCAAATATCTACCAATAACTCACTATTATTCTTTGGATCATGGACGCTTGCACCCTGGGAAACATGTTGGTTCTTTTTGTCTCCATCCTCTAGTGAGTAAAATAGGATTTCTGGGGTTGAGCTATAGTCTGATGTATGAGCAGTCTGGGTTTGCAAAAAGTTACCACAGTTTCAGTCAGGTCCCTCTCTTAGTAAACACAACGATTTTCCTTATTATGACACTGGAGTTCACACATAATCTTATTTCCGGTCCTGTTTTCAAATAAGCCACACTAACACATTTGTCTCTGCTTCTTTGGTTTTCTCTTCAGGCACATTGATCCTTCATTACTACTGACTGAGCCTTTTGCATATTTATTTCCTTTAAAGACTTATTTTTAGGTGCATGCACATGTATACATATGGACACATTGACATAGGTGCACAAAGATAAGGAAATTGTCACATTCCACGAGCTGGAGTCACAGGCAGTTTGGGAGGAGTTTAGTGTGCATGCTAAGAACTAAACCCAGGTCCTCTGCAGGAGCAATGGGCACCCTTTAACTGGTGAACCATGTCTACAGGCCCCTGCCTGACCTCTGAAAACCTGGTTTATAATAAAATCACTTCAGATATGTGTTTAAATGCTTTATGAAATTTAGATCATATGAATTCTTAACTATTATCTAGTATCCAGCGATGTAGAAAACTTTGCACCCAAAAGCTAAAAGAAAGCATACTAAAGATCAAAGGACATTTAGAATATAAATTGGAAATTTACATCCAAATATCCAGACTGCCATCTTGGATTTAACCTGATTTAGCCAAATACTACAGTTTTCAACAGATATAACAGCTGTTCTTGACTCATAGCACACATTTTTTTTTTAAACACTAGATGCCAGGTTTAGAACAACTAAGTAATTCATAGCACAAACTTGTTAATCTGAGTATTTGGGATATTTCATGGTGTTTCTATGAATATGGCTTTATTGCCAAAGAAAACCAACAGCTTTTCCATATTTGAGGAATCTAGCATTTGTAGTAGACTTACACACCTGTTTCCTAACACAAGGGTGCAAAGGAGGCTGACTAGCAATGACAGGTCTGCATCCTTGTAAATATGCTGGTTACCACTCTTCAAAGCTCTCGTTAGACTCTTTAGCATTTGCTGCTCTCAGCAGCCAGCTGAACTATCTATGGAATCTAAAACCAGCTGTTGGTGTTTCTCTGTTTGTTACAGATTGAGAATATTCTTCAAATAATGATGGTTTTTGTTTATTAGGAAGTGACTGTACAGCATAGCAATATTTGGAGATAGGGTTTAATAAGTAGCAAGTAACTGATAAATATATTGATGTGCTTTAGTGAGTGTGAATCTGTTGCATTAAACATGGACCAAATATTAATGAAATCCAAACTTCTATTGTCTTGTTGCCCTTCCAACATATTCTAACATTTGATGATGTAGCTAAAGTGCCTAATCAGATGCTTAAACTATGTTCTTGGATGTCCCAGGATACAGAGCCATGTATCTGATACAACTCTGCTCTTTGCATATTACTAGTTTCTGGGGTTATGATATGACATTATAAAATGGAGTAAGGCAGAGTCATTAATGCCATCTTTCTAAAACAATTGTAATTCCATGACCTTCCTCTGATTCATTGACTGCACATGCCCACTCTAAATTTGTAGAATTCAAGAGGTAACCTTTTGTTTTACTTGGATTTTTTCCCCTCCTTTGGAAATTATTATAGAAACTTACACAGGACAGATACCAAACAATGCCATCACATAAATAAATGTCTGCGTACGGTAATGGCATTTAATTCTTTAGAATGCATTTTCTAGTTTAAAAAACAAACAGCGATGCTTCTATGTAGAAAACATAAAAGTTGTGATACTGTAATCAAAGAAAGAATTATAATCTCTCCATGTAAAACTAATAAGAAAAACATCTCAAGCTACAGTTTTTAATATTTATTGGTGAAACTAATGTGAAATGTGTATACTTTACTGAAAACAAAGACTGATGAAACCGATAGCTAATTTTTCTAAGCCCTAAACTCTCTGTTTTCTATTTCAACTCTGATTTCCACCCAAATTTTTTTTGTGTGCTTGTGAACTATTCTGCCATGATGTTACCTGGTATTAGTTACCTTCTCTTTCAGTTTGCCTTCAAGCATACAAGATCCTGGGTGGTTGTGTTAACTCTGCAACAGCCAGAGATTCAGATCATGAGAATCACCATGGGACATGGCTCTCCTCTTTCACACAATCTATGTCGCTCTGCCTCAGTCAGTTCCATTATCTAAAGAGTTTGTGTCTGGTGCCAGTTGCCTCTATACACTACCTGCCTTGTGAGCATCTTAGCTGGTTGTTTGCTACTCTGAACTTTGGCTCGTGTTCTTAGGACTTGCCAACTAGTGAATCCCTATAAGCTCAGGTCAGTAACAAACTTAATATTTCTACAGACTTATTTCATTTTTTAAAGTTTTTCACAAATGTTTATTTTACTCCATTAGAATAGTATTTCTCAAGTATAATTGTTCAAGTACATCTTGTGAGAAATCGGTCTCTTTGAGACTTAGTCTTAGTCAAGAATTACTAGAAGAGCCCAGTACTAGTCTTCCACTTTACAGAAACTCCCATTTTAGAAAGAAGGCACCACTTCAGACTGAAATGAAGAACAATCTGAATAGAAAACATCTCACAACATTAAAACATTCCTCCCTCCTAAATCCATGGTCTTTGGGCATAGTAATAGACCATTACTTCTCTTGTGAAAGATTTTTAGACAGGCTTTGTTAGGAACCCTCAATATCTCTCATTGTTTGCATTTTAAAATTAATTTGTCTTAGATTCTCACAAAGTTATTCTCCCTAAAAAAAGACCACATCTCAAGGCTCTTATTTTCTAAAGATAGAGCTGAGCCTATCCTTTCTGGAATTGTGTTCGTCATTATTCTGATTCAATTAACTCTGCTATCTAAGATGGAAAAAAAATGCATAGCAATCTCGTTTTCATACTTTTAAACTTTTGACGAAACAATGGTTACTCTACCTTTAGATTGGCAGAAATGTCATTGAAATGCATTCAAGATCACTTCTCTTTTGAAAGGGAAGTAAGGGCCAAAGATATTTTAGTGAGTAAAGGTCCATGCAGACAGGCCTAACAACCTTAGTTCAATCTGAGAGACCCATAGAGTATCAGACAAGAACCAATTCCTATAAGTATGTGAGTGCACTCATGTGTATATGTGCACACACACAAAGTCATAGAGATACAAAGAGAGACAGACAGAGAGACAGGAAACAGATTGAGACAGATACAGAAAGACAACTTAAAGATGATTGTATATCTAATAACATAAAATTTGTTGCTACTTGAGCAATTAAAGTAATAAAACATGAGAATCTGGTCTAAGAAATGGACTATAATCAACTATACTAATATACATCAATATCAAAATGTAAGATTAAATTATAATAAGCTATAATGCCTCCAGAAAAAAATGTACTGTAAAGAGGTTCTCAAATTACAAGACTTTATCAACATACTGTAGGCAAAAAGGTATGTTATGTATGATGACTTGTATAATACTGGAAAGAATTTATGGAAGATTTCTGAGAAACAGGTAGGCATAGCAATAACCTTGTATATCCTTTCTGAGAACGCAAGTTAACTGAAATATTAAGTGAATAAATATTTAATTCTTGTTTAGAGGACAAGATAAATCAACCAGAATGCTAGGCTCATGAAATGTGCACTTGGAACAATGCACAGTAGTGGTTAATACCACATGAGGGAATATAGGCAAACGCTTTAATTGAACAACAAAAAATTTAAATTGCATTAAAGTTCACAGTTCTAGAATGTCTAAACCAAAGTCAACTTTTATTGATATTTAAGGGAGTGACATCACTTTTGTGGATCGATCTTGTGGGGTAGATGATGAGTGTGAGGAACACATCTATAATGTGCTATACACAAAGCATTGCGAGTGGTGCCAGCAAGATACTCCAAATGTTGATGTTCAAAACACTTTTCTGTGAATAGTTAAAGTTTGAAATATGACATCCAATAGTTTCTGGAATTATTTAACTGTAGATTTAACATCAACACAGAATTTACATTCCTAAAACTGAAGTTACTATTTTATAAAACTTCCTTATAAGGTAGAATCTTGAAAGGAAGATTTGTCTGTTCCTTTTGTCTGTAGAAGACCAAGTTCTTTATTGTAGTGTTAATGCAAGAAATATGCAAAATAATATTCTTGAGTTATAATTGAGAGTAGAGTGAAAAAATGAACATACAGGATTTATTGTATACATATGTATATGTATGAGGAAGCTATTAGTGTATCTATTGGAATTAAAAATTTTAAAAATGCCAAAAATGCTTATAATGATTGTTCTTAACTTTTGAAAATATTAGCAACAGTGTCATTAAGCTATAATACTGGTTTTAGATTGGAGAAATGTAAGTCATACCTAGATTGCTTATAATGTGTTTTGTCCATTTTTCTTAAGATTATGGAATTAGTATAATTTTGATTCAATATAGAATCAAAAATCATTTTAGTTTTATTTAATGAGTCCCTTCAAAGGCCTTCCTCTAATAATATGAAACCTAAGAATTTTAACAGAATGAATAGCATATGTATTAGCATATTTAATGAAATACCAATAAGATTGTTATTTCTGATTTGAAAATAGTCCTATTTAAAGATGGAGGCTTTTGAAGGCCTGAGACTTAGCACATACTATTGCATCATCTATCGCAATTCTAAATTGCTGTTCATTCGTGTGCAGAAATATACTTCCCCATAAGATCCCTTTTCCTTATTCAAGTGCTTTTGTAAAGTGGCACTGCTTGCTTGCTTCCCTCAAGCACCATCCTTGAAAGTAGCTTCGGAAGAGAAAGAAACTAGTGTTAACTCAGTAAGTAACTAAGGCAAGGCAAGTCTCATGTCACTTAATAAAGAATAATATATGAATTCAATGTTCTTGTTCTGGGCATCAGAAAGTTTTATTGATCACACAAAGCAAAATGTTACAAAGAAATAGTTATCCTCTCATCTTTCTCTAAAATCCACCAGCATGTGTAGGTAAACATACAATTTTTTTCTCAAAAGACCCTTAAAAGAAATCCACATACCTACTGAGGTTTTTCTTTCATTCCCAACTCTACTCGTCATCTCTGAAAATTTGTTACACGAAATTATTTTATATTCTTAGATTTAACTTAGAAATAACATTGGCAAAAATTCTCCTTAGGATCCCACTGGTAGTGGGGTGGCAAACTTATAGCCTCTGTGGAAATCAGCATGACATGGTTATACCACTCTGGGGAATGCACTTAAAAGACTTGATATTCTATTACAGGGCTACTTGGCCAGTTATGCTCATCACTGCACTGTTCACAAGAGTCAGGATATGCAATCAGCCTAACTGTCCATCAACAAATAAGCAGTAATGCAAATGAGATGCATAACACAATGGAATTCTACTTACATGTAAAGAAAAATGAAAGTATAGAATTTGGAAATAAATGGATAGAACTAGTAAATATACTGAGACAAACATTTCTCATTTTCTCTGTTTTGTGTCACAGCACTGAATCTTTCGATTTGAGTATATATTATGGACTAACTGCAGAAAACCATCAATAGGACACAGATGTTATAACAGGGGAGAGGAGAAATATCTTAAGATTCTGAACTAGGGAAGGAAGGAGAATAATACAAAGAAAAATGGAAGGAAGAAAGATTTATAATCTTATGAATGTTTGAAAAAATCAGAGAGAAATCTTATTTTTCAAGCTTATTTAAAATACATTGTGTGTGTATGTGTGTGAGTGACTGACTCTGTGTGTGTGTGTGTGTGTGTGTGTGTGTGTACAGTTTAAATGGTGTTAACTCACATGGAATGATAATGCTTACCCCAATAATCATGACTACTATAACAAAATCCCTAGGGTCAGGCATAAAACAATTTCTTCAAGTTGTTGGTTAGGGTGTCCAAGAGTCTCCCTAAATAATGTAAGTTATTGCTATTATCTTTGGTTGTCTCCCAGATGCTGAATGTTAGAGGTTATTGCTGAAGACACCCTAAACTTTAGATACACTAGTGTGCGAACTCGAACTGAAGTTGAAATGGAAACCTACTCCCTGAAGACTGGCTCTCATAGTCTCCAATGGTGCTAAGCCACATGCCAAGGGAGAAAGGCAACTAATAGACATACCCAGGTACAAAGGCTGCCAACCACTACAATGACCAGCCTGGAAAGATGTCCACCATGATCTATTTGCTTCATGTATATTATGGAGGGGAAAAAAAAACCTTTCTAAGTGGATTTATGGGCCTCTCAATAGGTGAAAATTTATACATGGATTTTAAACTTAACTAAAAAACCCATGGCTGGAGAATCATAGACTCTATAAGGTAACTGATCATTTCCATTTTCCTAAATCAATATAGCTTCCAACTGTGTTCTAAATACTTATCCTTATACCAACTGCCATTCCTCATCAAAGAAGCTTCTTTTTACAACAGTGAGCCACTATTTAGATTCACAACTGGTTGAAATGCAGAGAATAAGTGCCTGTGGTGTGATCAGTACCAGTTTGTATATAAACATTGTCTAAGACATATTGTGGAAGAAGAGATGGAAATATTGTAGGAGCCGGGGGACCAAGAGTCCTGCTGCAAGATAGTGTCTTCCAGATATGACAGGGCTGCAGCCATGTCATCTCAACAATATGACTGCACAAAATTTATACACTGTCCTGTCAGAAGCCAGGACCCTCGCCTCTTACCCTCATCCCCTACCTCTCCCCACCTGCACAATGTCCCCTGCAGCTTCATCCTGCCTGGCAACCACAAGATCCTGCTTGGCAGCTGCAGGTAGATTCGAAGCAGCTTACTGTGTCTTCTGGGAAAAGCAGTGTACCATATCTTTTGAGAAAAGCAGGTGGACCACACATTGTTTCAGGGCACAGGCTGAGAAGATTCTGTACTTTTCCACCACCTGGCCCCTCTTGCCCCCTCCCCTTGTAAAATGTATTATAAAAATGTGCTTTTTGTTTTAATACACGACTCTTGACAAGCATTTGCTTCCTTGAGTCCATTCTCTCTCTCGCCCGTTCTTTTTTCAGGATGGGGTCCTCCTCGCGCCCACGAAATAACTAGACCCGCGGGTCGGGTCACTGTCCAAACCAACTGATGTGTCAGTTTGGATGGGGGAAACTTCACAAGGCTCCACCCCTAGATGAAGAGGTATAGGAACAAATGGGTGTTAAGTGAAGGACAATCAGCTCTTTCAAGGTATTGAGCCCTTTAGAAAAGAGTTTATAGATTATCCAATCCTTACCATCAGTCTCAAATACCTGTATGTATGGGGAAGACTCGTTTAATTTGGTAAGGTATATCTGTATAATTACAGAGGACAAGATCATGGGCTCAAGATGGTTGTATGGCATAGGGCTTTAGAATGGGGAGGACAAGTAGATATGCTATAAATACACCGTGTTTCATCTGAAATTCTCAGTATTGTAAAACTTCCTTGTGGATAACGTTGGCAATGTTACTTATCTCAGATTGTTGGATCCCTCCTCCAGCAAAGCAAACACAATTAATCAATAAGATGTTTTTTCCTTTCATTCTTACTTCATGAGGGGGAACTGAACTCTTCTGTCAGTTGAAATTCTATCTTCTATGGGGTTTCTTGACTACAAGCATTCAATTTTTTTTTTTTTTTTTTTTTTTTTTTTTTGGTTTTTCGAGACAGGGTTTCTCTGTGTAGCCCTGGCTGTCCTGGAACTCACTCTGTAGACCAGGCTAGCCTCGAACTCAGAAATTTTTCTGCCTCTGCCTCCTAAGTGCTGGGATTGAAGGCGTGCACCACCACCGCCCGGCGCATTCAAATTTTCTAAGTCTGTTATGCTTACTGTGTTCCCAGCTACATGTGTTACATGGTACTGACTACATCGAAATGAGTTTATGAAACATAAACTCAGAGAGGTTACTGGCCTTCTGTTATACATAGAAGAGATTACACATACATGTACAGAGATGGCTCCATTTCTGAATATATAACTTCTTCACTTTTTCCTTCCAGTACACAGGTTTAATAAGTGTTTTATAATGTCATCAATGTTTCTTCTCATTCAAATGGAGGAGTCATGTGACTCACTAAAAGCTCTTCTGTGGTAATTGATTTATCATGCTTATCATTTAATTCAATGCACAGAGATGAAATTTTGGTTTAATGTCTAAGTGCACTCAAGAGGATTCTCCCATTAATGTAGGTCTATGGCAATTGTTTAGAGTTCCAAACTTATAAAATTGACAAAATAGAAGTATACTTATAATAGAGTATAGAGTATGAGTCTTCTGATGAAAATGTAGTATTCAAAGATTATATATTATGTTAACTTTATTATATATTATAGATTTCTATCAATGAAATAAGACCAAAAATCAAGTAGGAAACAATGTATTTATTAAGGAAGGAAAAGACATTTTGGGCCGTGGGTGAATTTGAAAATCAAGTACTAAAATGGCAGTCAGTGCTGACAATATATAGCATTCTCAGTGTATTCTAGAAAACAGAAAGTTCTATTTATATTTCTGTGTCTCAAATTATATAAGGCCATACTACTGGGTTAATGCAATCCCTCTGATTCAATATAAACAAAAAGTTAAGTCAGTTTTACATTATATTATTTTGATGGTGAGAATTGATATATATATATAAGCAAAAAGTTAAGTTTGTTTTACATAATATTATTTTCTAGTGAGAATTGAGATTGCAGATATTAAAAAGCACTTCCATGCTTTAAAAAAATTCATTTTATCTTCTCCCAGCATTTTACAAAAGGTTAGAAAAATGTAACTCTGAGTTTGTTAGGACAAGTACAAGTTGTACATAATATAGTACAATGCCTACTATACTATTGCCAGTTATGATCTCCTTAAAAATCTGATATATAAATGAAATACTATTCATATTGTATGGATATTATCACTTAAAATAGAATAAGAGCAATGCAGTTTATGAATCTTAACATCTATTTGAGATATGTACAAGTCAAATAAGAATTCACAGGCCCGTGATCTAATGCTTTCACATTGCACACACACCACTTCAAGGAAAAGCTACCATTATTTCTCTGATGTTCTAGTTGCCAAAGTGTATGGCCACATATCATGGAAGAGTTGGAGCTACTGAGTTTCACAATTTGGAAGAGATATAAACAGTCCTTATCATAGAGTACTGGCTAGCAGTGACATGCCACTTGGATCTACATGACTGTTTTCATGTCATACATGTTATCTAACACATTATAGAAATGTCAACACCATAATTAATTATGTAAGTGTTAGTATAAATATTTACCTGAGATTCTGATAACTTGTGTTTTCACAAGTTAAAAAAACAAGAATTTTATTTATTTTTTTGTTTTACTATGGACTAGTTTGACATAGCAATTAATTAAATACAGAAAATTATTATTATTATTATTATTATTATTATTATTATTATTATTATTATTATTACATGTTTATTTGAAACAAAGGCCCAACTCACATATTTCCAGTACATAGCTTAATAATGAAAATGTACTCTAAGAAATGCTTTGATGGTTTTCCATTGAGTAAGCACTTTACCATGTATTTTAAAAAATTAGAATAGTTGTTGTGAGTTAGATAAGAAGTACTTACCTCTCACCACTCCCCAAAGCTCATGGTTTGAAGGCTTACTCTAGCTGGTTGCACTATTGATGATTGGTTCATGAGAGTGAAAAGTTATAAATGATTTAATCTACTTAGCAGTTCATGGGTTATTAGGATGTGGGACCTACTCATAGAAAGCAAGTTGCTCAGTGTGTGCCTTTAAAAGGCGCAGCCTATGACAAAATGTCTGATTAAAAAAACATTACTTTGTATGCTAACTTTAATTTAAAACAAGGAAAATGGTGTATCTCAACATAACTTATCTCTAAACACCCCAACTCTCTTTTCTAATTAATTCCTTGTGTACATAAGCTGAACCCCAACACATATCCCACTGAGATTTTAGCTTCCTGTCAGGCCTATATCAATATTGAGCCAAGCATGGAATTAATGTCTAAAACATTTGCCAAGTAAGTCTTTCTTTCTTAAAGTGTTTTTTTTTTTTTCATGTTCACTGAAACAACCAAAACTGACTAACTTAGCAATAAAAACTGACTAATACATGTTGGGAGTTACTATGCAATGCAGTCTGCATGATCACTGTGATATGTTTAATTTATCATTGACTGAAGTGTTGAGACATGACACGACTGTGTGTATTTGGAGTACTGACTAGAAACGTCCAACTATGAGGACATGGTTATGTAGTGTTGAGAATTGGTTATAATGCTTTGAATTAATTAGTAACCTGCCTGTCCAACTGCTGAAGGTCCTTGTCCCCAATTGGTTTTTGATCAATCAATAAAGAGCCAACTGCTAATGGCTGCGCAGAGAGAGAGAGAGAGAGAGAGAGAGAGAGAGAGACAGAGACAGAGAGAGAGAGAGAGAGAGAGAGAGAGAGAGAGAGAGACAGAGACAGAGAGAGAGAGAGAGAGAGAGAGAGAGAGAGAGAGAGAGAGAGAGAGAGAGAGGTGTGGGCTAGAAACTGGAAGAAAGGAAGACAGAATTGCCAGGACTCAGAGCAGCAGAGGAAATCATCTGAAATGTAGGCGACAAGGAATGCTATCACTGTATCACATCTGAAGCCCAAGAAACTCTCTGACAATGACTGGACAGAATGCTTATATATTAATATAGCAAAATATCATTAGGAATCATTTCATTGATTTATTTTTCTTTTGCCAATCATGTTTCTTTCTATCCTGAGTTTCTGAGATGTCCTGTATCTGGTTTTCAGCCATCCAGACATTGTCAGGGATGAACTCTCTCTTCTCATGTGGGCTTTAAGTTAAACCAGTGACCAATTGTTTGGTCACTCCCACAATTTCTGTGTCACCAGTGCCCCAGCATGACTTCCAGGTAAGACAGATTATAGGTTGAAGGATTTGTGGCTAGGTTGGTTTCCACATTCCCCTTTCCATAGCCTGTAGAGTTCCTTCTCACATCAGAGACTACTTCTTTTCCAACTTGTATTCCCTTTATCTCCTTCAGTTTTATTAGTGTCCTAGCAAAACTTCAAGTACTGTATTGAGTAGATGTGGAGAGAGTGGACACCCTTTTCTTGTTAATGATTTTAATTGAATTGCTTTGAGTTTCTCTCCATTTAACTTGACGTTGGCTATAGGCTTGCTGTAAATTGATTTTATTATGTTTAGGTATGTGCCTTGTATTCCTGATATCTTCAAGACTTCTGTCATCATAGGGTGTTGTATTTTTGTCAAAAGAATTTTGATATCTAATGAGACAATCATGTGAGTTTTTTTTCTTTTCAGTTTATTTATATGGTAGATTATATTGAATAATTTTTCTATATTGATCCCTTCCTGCTTCTCTAGGACAAAGCCTACTTGATCATGGTGAATGATTTTTTTAAAAACTTTTTGTTGATTCTTTGTGAATTTCATATCATGCACCCCAATCCTGTTCATCTTTTTTTTTTTTTTATTTCTGCCCTCTATCCCAAATAAAATAAAATGAATAAAAACAAAACAAAACTGTCTTGTCATGGAAGCTGTAGTATATCACAGTGTGTCCCAAAATATACTGTTTCTGAGGACTGATCCATTGCTCCAGGAGTTCATAAATAGGGTAAATATCATGGTGGACAACTCTAAGCCTTAGATATGGCCTAGGTGGTAGCTGGGTTGGTCAGCCCAGCCCTCCAGCTTTCCAAATCTTACACTAGAGTGAGTTCTCTAGCACTGACCTGACTATATCACTCAATGCAGCAGCTGACAAGGATCAGGCCCAATTGTCTCACGCTTGTGTTCACGCTACTAGAGCCAGCTCTGCTGTGGTGCCTAGGCAAGGTACTCACCTCTTGCTACCTGGGGCAGGCAGAGGTCTGGCCCTCTGGTCATGAGAGCAGGAGAACTGGCTCCACCCATTATCTGTTCCATCATTTGCATGGATGATGTTTTTGGTGTTCTGTGGGATTTAGTTTGCAAGAATTTTATTGAGTATTTTTTGTCAATGTTCATATGAAGATTGGTCTTTAACTCTTTATTGTGTTGTGTGGTTTGGGTGTCAGGGTAACTGTCCTCATAAGACATACTGGGAAATGTTCCTTCTGCTTCTACTCTGTGGGATAATTTGAGGAATATTGGCATTAACTTTTTTGAATGTGTGGCAGAAGTGTGTGCTAAATTCATCTGGACCTAGGCTTTATTTGGTTGTGAGTCTTTTAGTGACTGCTTCTATTTCACTAATTGCTATCAGTCTATTAAATTGTTTGATACTGGCTTAACTTTGTGAATTAGTACCTGTCAAGAAAAGTATTCATTTCTTTAGATTTTCCATTTTGTTAGAGTACATATTTTTTTGTTGTTGTTTTTGGTTTTTTGTTTTTGTTTTTGGGTTTTTTTGTTGTTCTTTTTGTTTTTTGAGACAGGGGTTTCTCTGTGTAGTTCTGGGTGTCCTGGAACTCACTCTGTAGACCAGGCTGGCCTCAAACTCAGAAATCTGCCTGCCTCTGCTTCGCAAGCGCTGGGATTAAAGGTGTGCGTCATAGAATACATATATTTAAAGTATGTCCTTGTCATTTTCAGAGTAATGTCACTAATTTTCTTTCTGATTTTGTTAATTTGGATATTCTCTTTCCACATTTTAGCTAGTTTGAATTGTGGTTTGTCTACTTGACTTACTCAAAGAACAAACTCATTGTTTTTTTTGTTTGTTTGTTTGTTTGTTTACTCTTTGTTCCCATTTTTATGATTTGATCCCTCAGTTTGAGTATGTCTTGCTACCTATTCTTCTTTGGTGTGCTTACTTCTTTTTGTTCTGGAGCTTTCAGGTGCTATTATGAGGGCTTTCCATTTCTTTTTAAATGTAAGCACTCAGTGCTATGAACTTTCCTCTTAGCACTGCTTTCATTATGTTCCATAATTTTAGGTATGTAGTTTATTCATTCCCATTGACTATTAGAATGTCTTTAATTATTTTATTTCTGTCTGGGTCCTATTTTCTTTCAGTAGAGAGTTTATGAGTTTGTAAGTTGTTTACTGTTTCTCTTGTTGATATACAGCTTTAATCCATGGTGGTCTTATACAAAGGAGGAGTTATTTTAATTTTCTTGATATTTGCTTTGTCCAAATATGTGGTCAATTTTGAAAGAAGTTTTATGAAGTTCTGAGAAGGTATGTTCTTTGTGTTTTGTGTAATATAAGTTAACTCCAGCATTTCTCTGTTTAGTGTTCATCTGGATGACTTATCTATTGATTAAAGTGGAGTAATGATGTCTCTCACTCTCAGTGTATGATAGATAATACATGATTTAAGCTTGAGTAGTGTTTCTCTCACAGAAGTGGGTACCATTGTTCTTGGGACACAGATGTTAAGAATTGAAATATTATCTCAGTGGATCTTTGATGAGCATATAGTGTCCTCCATTTCTTTTGATTTATTTTGGTTTAAAATCTATTTTGTTAGATATTGAGATCATTAAACCATTTTGGCTCTTAGATCCCTTTGTCTAGAATACCTTTTGCCAATTTTTTATCCCGAGGTAATATCTATCCTTGATATTCAGGTATGTTTCTTATATACAGCAGAAGGATGGATCTTGTTTTCTCATCCATTGTTAATCTGTTAATCTGTCTTCTTATTGGGGAATTAACACCATTGATATTGAAAGATACCAATAACCAGTGATTATTAATTCCTTTTATTGTGTTGGTGATGGTAGTTGTAGTGATGGTGGTGGTGGTGTGTGTGTGTGTATTTGTGTGTGTGTGTGTGTGTGTGTGTGTGTGAGAGAGAGAGAGAGAGAGAGAGAGAGAGAGAGAGAGAGACCTTTTATCTTTCTTAATGTGGGATTATGTATTTCCTGTGTTTTTGTGGTTGTAGTTTATTCCCTAGTTTTGAGTTTTCTTCTAACGCTTTTTGTGTAGCTGGATTTGTACATAGAAACTTTTACATTTTCTCCATATATGCTGATTCAAACTTTTGCTAAGTATAGTAGTCCAGGCTGGCATCTGTGGTCACTTATAGTCTGCAGCACATCTTTCCAAGTCCTTCTGGATTTTAGAGTCTTTATTGAGAAGTCAGATGAAATTCTAAGAGGTCCAACAAGCTGTTCTGTCAGGATCTTGTACTTTTATAAACATCTCATTCTTTATGTTAAAAATTTTTTCTTCTAAGATTTTGATAAATATATTTTCTGGGCCTTTGAACTGGTATTCTCCTCCTTCCTCTCTTTATATTTTTCATAGTATTCCAGATTTCCTGGATGCTTTGTGTCAAGAAGTTTTTAGATCTAACATTATCTTTGGCTGGAGTATCCTTTTCTTTTATTGTATTTTCAGTGCCTGAGATTTTTCTCTTCCATCTTTTGTATTTTGTTTGTGAGGCTTTCTATATAGTTCCTGTTTGAATTCCTAAATTTTTTTTTCAGAAGTTTCTTAGTTTGTGATTTTTATTGCCTCTGTTTCCATTTATGGGTCTTGAATAGTTTTGTTTCCCTAAACTGTTTATTTGATTCTCTTGGAGTTCTTTAAGAGATTTATTCATTTCCTCCAATTGTTTGTTTGTAATTTTCTTAATTTATTTAAGGGAATTGTTAACATCTATTGTTTCATATAGGTGGGTTTAGGGTCTTTTTTCTTGTGCTTTAGCTATGTTTGAATATTCAGGGCCTTCTGTGGTAGGATAGATAGGCTCTGGTGGAAACATATTGCTCTGGCTGTTATTGATTGCATTTTGACACTGTTGTCTAGGCATCTGGGTTTTGGGTGATTATAGATATAGGTCCTGGTTTCTTGGTTTGTCTTTGTTGGGTGGGTGTTTTGTTCTTTTTTTTTTTTTCCTTTCAGGATTTTCATAGTGTGTGCTGCCTGCTTTATCTGCTTATTTGGCTGGTGTGTTCATAAGGAATGCTTTCTTGTTTTGGAGGCAGGATGAAAAGGGAGGCCAGAGGTGATGGTCTATTGCAGCACTAGAAGTGGCCCTAAATATTAGGTCTGGTAGGCAGAGAGAGTAGATAAGGTTCTTGGGTATTCTATCTGTTCATTTGTCAGGTGTGGTCTGTAATTGAGTGTGGGATTTCTGTTGGGACATAGTAACAAAGAAAGAATGCTGGACTAGAAAGAGATTGTTGGCTCCACAGAAGTCATAGGCAGGAGGGAAGGGAAGCCTACAACTAGGCTGTGGTAGGATTGACCTGAAGATTGAGACTAGGAGAACAGGAAAGAGTAGAGAAGATCTGCTGGTAGCCTACCTGGTCCCCCGGCAGGCATGGCCTATGGTTCATTATGGAGTATCCAATCCAGTTGGAGCTCAAACACAGTGACAAGGTGGGGAAGGGAGTCCAGGAGCTATTGTGAGATCCCCAGGAGGGATAGATGGGGAGTGGTGGTGGAGGGAAGACCACAAATTATGCTATATTGCAGAGCTGAGGCAACCATGAGAATTGGGTCTTGGGGAATAACAGGTGTGGAGAAGGTATGTAAGCAGCCAACTTGATCTTCTGCAATTACCAGAATTTTAAATGAAAATCTTAGTAATTTTTAATTTCATATCATTTTTAGTATTTGAATTTATCAAGTTTATCTATTGACAATTGCCTTTGCATAGCAAACAGGAATTCTATGAAAGTCAATATCAACCCATTCTATAGATTTTGTGTGTGATCATACAGCACCTACTGCACAGCAGGCCTCCATTAACATAAACTCTCCAATATTTAGTATAAAATGCTTCATATTTTGTTCCAAGTTAGATTAACAACTGTCATTTTATCAGTCAGTGTAAAGTCTATTTTACTGAAAGCATCTCAGAAATGTATGTTTAAAATGATTTAATGTGTTATTATTAATCAGCAATCTCCTAATTATGATATCTCCTCTTTATAGAACAGGTTTAAACTCAATGGATAAGATGAATTTGTAGGTCAGATGCACAAATCTGGAAGCACTCTTGGATACTTGTTGGAAAAAATCATTAATGTCTTAAGAACAATTAGATTCCTGTAGAACTCAGGTTTGACCACATGACTTTGCAATGTTGAAATATGAATTGAAAAAGAACTGAAAAATCGTTTTTGTTGCCACCTCATCAGAAGGTTAATTTAATTTTATTTAAAAATTCCTTAGCATTTAAGTTTTTAATATCAAGCCAAAATAATTTATTCATTTTCATTCATTTAATATTTTTAAAGAGTTTTTCATATATTAGTATTTGATATGTGAATACTGTAGTGGAAAAAATAACAAGAATGTAAATTTTAGACAAAATAACATTCATTTTAAGGAAATGTATATAGGATAAACAATTCAGTGTGATATGTGAGCTTTGGAAAATATGCAAGATATAAGGACAATATTCTGTGTTTTATATTGATGGGGAAATTCTCCTCAAAGAGTGGCATTTGCAGGGAATCTGAATCGTGTGAAGTGAGAAGACAGATGGATCAGCAGGTATGGAGAGCTTCATTTAGAATGAATGTGAAACCCACTGCAGCTATAGCACTGTGAGGGGGGTGGGTGACAGAAAGTTGAACCCCAGGAATATGTTTGATGATACAGTTTAGGTTGCTCAGGATTATAGGAGTTTCAATTCTACTAAAATTTTGACAAGTCTTTGTATTAGCTTTATGATAACAGAACACAATATCTAAAATAAACAACTTATAAAGTGAAAAGGTTTATTTAGACTATAGCTTTGGACATAGAAGTACAGAAGAAATTGACTAGTTGATTTGGATCTGTCATAGTGTTGATCCTGGAGGTAGTTGGTATATACAATCATTGATATCCTGAGCTAGAAAACAAAGTTCAGTGTTTCATGATGCTCTCTGATAATCCAATAAACTTATTTTCTAAGGGCTTTACTAATAATCATGCCATCCTGGACACAAGACTTTAACATGGACCTTTGGAGGATAGTCAACATCCAAATAGACATGAGAAACTTTAGGGTCTTCAAAAGACAAAAACGAATACTAGTTTCTAAGTGGTATGTTTGAAGTCTATGGTCTAAGGACATAATACAAGCTGTATCAATGGAGGGATGTCAGATGTGTCAAAATAATTCCAAAAGTAGATTTTCCAAGGCTTTCTAATGGACTATGGAGGAATGGGTAGGAAGTAAAAGTTCAAAATAAGTTTAAGATTGGCCTGAGACATTAGAGGATCAAGGTTTTGTTTGCTAGGTGGGGGAAGGGAAAGCTGTAGAAACCTTGTTTAACAACTATTTGTTTTGTGAATCCTCAGCTTAGGAGGAAATTAGAGCTAATGGTGCATTCCTTTGGGTTATTGACAATGTGAGTAGATAGTGTTCATAGTTTTGGGTCTTGAGGCCACTAGTTAATGTAAAAAGCTAATGGAGAAAAGAAACCCAAGAACTCAGCAAAGCATCAGGTGTCATTTTTATGACCCACATTAGTAAAAAAGTCTAGGTGGATACAGTCAGTGAATGAAGAAGAGAAATGAGAGAGTGATATTTAAACATCAAGCAGAAGCACAGTGAAACTGAATGAAGAAAGTGTTCCACACTTAAGGAAGCAGAGGATAAGGAACTGCATCTGCAGAGTAGTGGGAAGGAAGCAGCACAACTGAGTTTACAACTTCACTGAAACATTTTTATTAACATCATGGAGTAGGAAGTCTAACTGAATTTAAGGGAAACTGAAGAAAAATCAGTGTATAGCATCAGTATATAAAGGTTGTTTAAGAAGTGGACGAACAAGCTGGAGCCAGAGAGAATTTAAACAAATGGATTCAGGAACTTGTCTTACTTTTATATTTTAACAAGATGCACTGAAGCGTATTTGTCTGTTGGTGGAAATGATTGAGCAGGACAGGAAGAAGCGAGAGAATGCATGTGGAGTATCCTTGAGTAAGCAAGAGGAAATTTAATTTAGCACACAAGTGACCAAAGATAGAAACAGAAGAACCCATTCATCATAACAATAGAAAGTTGGGATACAAGTGGAAAGATGAAGTTTGCCTCTTCTGCTTGCCACCATTTCATCATGGAAGTAGGAGAGTCTTTATCTGACGATAGTAGGAATTAAAAATCTGTTGCAGAAAATTAAAGAATAATTGTGTAAAGCAGTTACTTAAGAGTTTAAGAGTCAATAGTAGCAGAATTGCTAAGCATACAGATATGGCTGTCATAAATAACAATGAGACACACAGCATTGATGTGTGTCCTGTAATTCTAAGTGCCCAGATAAAGTCAGGGTTAGCATTTAACAGTAATAGTCTGGTTATGTTGAATGACATGAGACTGTTTTGACATACTTTTGAGTATATGTGAGCTACAGTTAAACAGCCCATTAAATATAAGCTTGAACCTCTGAATTCAAAGTTGTAGCTGAGACAGAGATATTTAAAAATTTGACCTTTTATGAAAGTATATTATTTTCACGATACACTATACAATTAAGCCTAAGAAGTGGAACGATAAGGAAAAGTATCAAATAGTAAATAATTTGGAGTAATCAGGTGTCCATAACTCTGTACATGAGGTTGTGGGGCTTCATTGATATATGGCTTCAGAAATTATTCTAAGCATGTCTACGTTTCCTCTTGCAATATCACTTTCCAGTACACCCATGAACAGTGAAACCTGTATCCTACTCTGAGAATCTGGGATGTCGTATGAGTTTTATCAGCCAGATGCTACACTATTACTACAATCATTAGTGAACCCAGATGGAACCCAGATGTGAGGTTTCTCCAAACATCACTCTCCATATAAAGCCCAGTCACATGGAGGGTGAAATGATTGTTTCCGTGATTTATAATCCCAGGGTTGACTAAGGATTACCCCAGATACCATGGAGCTGATCATGCAAAGCTTGGAGAAATGGATGACCAGACTAAAGACAGGTATAGCTGGAAACTGTTTCAGCATGAGTAAAGGAAATACTGCTGTACTGTCTGTCAGGAATGACCCATGATATTTTCTATGTGCTTGAAGACCATTCATCTTCACTTGAAATAACTTTCTAAATCTTTTGAGGTTGCTTACCTCCACCCTTGGATATTTCACTAGGCAAACACTGACACACTGTTTTGCCCTTTTGGGTCTAAAGACCAAACCCTGTCTGGGACAGCTATAGTTGCCTGTGCTCTGTTCTCCAGAAATGCCATCGCCTCAAACCTTCCACAGTGTCTGAAACTGACTGCCTTCTCATTTATTTGCTTTTTTCTTAGCTACCTAGGACCACCTATGCTTCCAGAATATATCTCCATCACTCCAGTCTTAGGACAAACCATTGTACCCGCCCTAAAAAGCCCTCCCTCTGACTCAGCTAATAGAACTGACACATGACTTCCCATAGCTTCTTCTAGGAACTAAGTAGCATGTTATTATGAGACACTTTTCACAGCCTCCCTTTTGTTAAAGTTCCTTACAAGTGTTTATCTGCTCTTCACAACTGTGAGTTCATGAGGCTTCAGTTTCCTACTGCACCAGAACACTTAGTATTCCTTACAGTTTGGTGAAAGTTCTTTCTCTTACCTTGTTTAATTTGTAGTTTCAAAAATTTGCAAAATTTTGATAGCTCATGAAGGCAGACGTGCCCCAAATGTGAATCCTATACCAGAATCTCTATTAGATAGTCGCCGATTTCTCTAGTTGAGGATGTTCACAGTTGGCCAGGAGCCTAAACACAGAGAAATCGTCATTCCCAACACATGGATGAACCTGACTGATGGCACTGGACTTGAGTGTGCTCATTTAAGTCTAATGAGGTCTACAGAGGTGACCGTATGACTCAGAACATGAAGTCATTTTTCCAATTAGCATTCTGACACATGCATTAAAAGGAGAGCCCTTTCAATAGATTTCCACAGCTGCTGAAGGGATCAGGTGTCAGAAGATTTTCAGCTTTGTTCTGCTGTTCTGGTCAAATCAGTTATTTTTAACCAGACTGGCTCTTGCTACAGCTGGTGGTGATCCTATGTCATCTGAGCCTGAGCCTAGCTTTAGATTGGTCGTTGTTACGATAATGCAACCGAAGAAATGTTCAGGGGATGAGATCAAAGATAACTTTTGATGAAACCATTAGTACTTTTTAAAAGAAATTAAGATAGTTTTTAAATATATTTTAAGGTACATTTTATGAGGCTTACTCCCTGGTATAAAGCACATATTTGCAAGCGTTCAAAAAACCCCACTTCAGGACTTTTGCAAGCTTTAATAGCCAGTATTCAACAGCAGACAACAGGACCCTGGGGAAGTTAGGTGACATATATTTTACAAAAGTTTTTCTGGATACAAATTTTCTAAGTAATTAAGAAATTCTGGGTTATCTGTGTCACTCTTAATATTATCTTTCAAGAACTTAGAAGCTGATCCATTTGTTACGGGACAAGTCAATTTTGCCTGTTTATTTCAAATAAGCATATTGAATTCTTTCATGATAACTATTTTAGATATGATTTTAGAAATGGAAAGTTAAAGTCTATTCAATATCAGAAATAAATTTTGCAAGCATCTATTTTGTACCTGGCAGTTAATATCAGAAAATGATAGAACTATTTTTATTCTCTTAATATGTATCCTTGATAATATAATTTTGTACATAAATTAAAATTAAATTTTAAAGCAGAGACTTTGCATTTTAATTTTTTTCCTTTTCAGGTTTCAAACATAAATTTTAATAATTTGTTGTTTTAGAATACTTTCTGAGATGTTTTACTATTTTACTGTAATTTTACTCACTTGATAAGAAAATCATGTTTGTTATAGTTATATGCATTTTCTTTAAATTACTTATGCTTATTTTATTTATGTTTATTTATTTTACTTATATTTATATTGACTTACCCTACTTGTGTTTATTTATTTATTTATAACGTTGACCTGATTTTTTCTTCTGAATTGGCAAATAGAATTAAATATATTTCTTTGTTCAACCTGATATAATATGTATGTATGTATCATGTATTTCCAAGCATCATGACACATATATTCATATATATATTCATATATAATATATATTTTCATATATATATAATGTTTATATATGTTTATATACATTTATATGGTGGAATGTTAAATTGAGCCATTAATATATAAATTATTTCATATAAATATTTTTCTGATGAGACTGTTTATAGTCAACATAGCATTTTCAAGAATATAATGGTATTTATTACAGTTATTATGTTGTGTATACTTATCTTAAACTTATTTCTTCTGCTTTACTGAAACTGTGTCTTTTGACTAATATTTTCTAATTCCAGTCCCAACCCCTAACTATCATCATAATCTCAAAACTTACTAAATAAACTGTTCAATATTGTATTCCACACAGGTAATGTTATGTAGTATTTGTCTTTCTGTGTCTGTCATTTTCTTCTCACATATGTTCTTCAAAGATTTCATGCTGTGGCAAATTACAGAATTTCCTTTTTTCCAATGACAAAATGATATTCCATTTTGAGTATGTATATGTGTGTGTGTGTGCATATGTGTCTCTGTATATGTGTTTGTATGTATATATGTGTGTGTGTTTATCCTCTCATTTATAAGTGGGTATATACGCAAGTTTCACAGTTTAGCTATTGTGATAACACTTTCATGTACATGGAAATACAGACAGGCCATAAGGCTATTCATTTAACTTTTTTTTTTTACACACAATCCCAGCAGACAGCTTGCAGGATTATATAATAGTTCTACTGTTTTTGACATCTTGAGTAATATTTGGACTTTTAATAACTTTTGGTATTTTATGAATTTATATGGAATATTTTTCACTTAAACAGTTTAAAAAAACAAGAATAGTAATTTAAATCTATGATAACTTTTCCAAAATTTTAGACAAATACTACTTTAGTTATATTTTGCATTTTAAAATGGTAAATTTATTGGCATGTGAGTTTACAAAACCCAAAAGGACACAATTAGTCTTTTTTGCAATATAATTCCCACATAAATTTTGCCAGACCAAGGATGATATTCTACAGTATATTGGTTTGCAGTAATTTTTTTAATCCTCATATTTTCTATATAAAATCATTCTATATGAAACATGATTGCCACTGAAATAATATTTTAGAATATTTAATATTAATAAACTCTAATGGAGACAGTTGCTTCTATCATTTTTTAGCACTAGAAGACACTTTTCTAATTACTCAAATGGCACAATATGAGAAATAAAATAATCAACACATTCTAAATAAACTGTGAGATTTAAATACATCCCCATTGATTCTATGCATTTGTAAGTAATCCTCTATCTAAAGAGTATTGTGTCCTCCAGGATAAAAATACTCTTATAATGTGGATAATTATTCATTCAGCTTTATAATAGAGTAGAACATGACCAGTGCCACTGAGACAAGAATAGTGGAAACAGTAAATCTGGAAAAAAAAAAAAAAAAAACGTGTTTTAAAGAAAGAGGACACCAAATCTGAACTCTGTTTCAAAAGATTATTCATAGAAAAATAATTTATTCTAGACAAGAAGAGTGTAGGGGGTCACATTCTCATCTAAGACATATGGTTATTTCCTTTCTTGTAACCTAGACAATGGGCCAGAGGTTTTAATTTCTTATGTTAAATTATATATGTAATAAATTACAATGGGTTATTATAAGAATAAAACTATAAAGAAACTATATACACTTAGCCACAATCACATCCAGCTTATGATCTTTCTGTAAATAAAGCTTTATTGAACATACCTGCATCAATTCTTTTGTATATTTTATGTGGCTATTTTCATACTACTCATGCTAAATTAGGTAATCATGACAAACTAGATCCCACTGAATTATAAAAATATTACTGAGCCCTTGCAGAAAAAGTTTGTTATGAGTTTTCAAATACATGCTCAATTTGTCTAACTGACTTTCTACTTTTCTATCATTTTTAAACTTAGATAAATGTTATCACTAGAGAATTATGACCATGCATATGAAGAAAGGCTAAGGCTCTTTTTGTGGACACAAAAACAGAAAGCTGATTTCAACTCCCTAAGTTGAAAGAAAACCTGGACATTTATTTTATACTTAAAGATACAAATAGACTTTAAATTTATAAATATGTAAAACATTACATACTTTGGTTTGAGTTTTGTTATTTCAGATAGCTCATCGTTTTCTCATATTTCCTCTATAATACGAGAATTGAGATAACTATTACATTTATAAGAAACATGATGTTCTGCACATCATACCAGTAAGTGTTAAACCTTTCTGAGTTTTTATGGGGGAGGATAAGGTTATTGTGTGTGAGTGTGCCTGTGTGAGTGCGTGTGTGTGTGTGTGTGTGTGTGTGTGTGTGTGTGTGTTTGAGTACGGAGATCAGAAGTTGAAATCAGGAGTTTTCCACTTCACTCCTCATCTTTTCTATTGAGTCAAAGTCTCTCACTGAACCCAGATCTCACTTATTGACCAGGCTGGCTGGCCAGTGGTTTGGGATCTGCCTGTGTCCTAGTCTGCCCCAGCCCAACGTTTGTAGATTGGAATGAGCACTGCTCACCTTTACATGGGTTCTGGGTATCTAAACTCCAGTCCTAATGATTATACAGTAAGACTTTGCTTACCAAGTCAACTCCCCAAACCCAAGTTAGATATTTCCAAAGAAGAAAATATTGTAAATGAAGAAGACACAGGTCTTAGAGAGAACACATTGAATAGTAAACTTTCATATGTATGCTTGAGTCAGGGAATTCTCCCTTGAGGTAGACCTCAAAAGAAAAATTTGCATGGTTGTCTTATTTTAGGAAAATACATGGAACACAACGTCTAAACATGTACCATCTAAATATTTCTTTAAACTATCAGTGACACTAATCATTGTTTGGAACAATGAAATGGAGTCTTAGAAATTATTAGATGGTGACTTGTAATATTCATTTTTTTTTATTAGAATAAGAAGAAAAAGGGTAAAGTCTTTCTGCTGTTGTTTTCCAGGGTTCAGATGGAGAGAATGCCTAACTTTGCTTGTGCTTAGGTCTTATCTGTCAGACCATGTTGTCTGTTTCTGTTTGCATATTTGTTTTGAATGATTTAGCTTAATTTATATTAAGCTTCATTTACATAGCAAAGCACGGTTACATAGGGAAACTGAAGTGGGTCGCTGGCCAGATAGTTCGGTGAGTAAAGGGCTTGCTGTCTATGGCCGAAAGCTTGAGTTCAGTTCCCAGAACCTACATAAAAAGAAATGAATGGTGATATATTCTTATAATCCCATTGCTTCTGAGGCAGAGCTGGGAGGTTTCTAGAGCTCTCTGGCCAGCCAGCCTACTTTACTCTGGCAGCCCTAATCAGGAATAATTTAAAAACAAAGTGGACTCTACCTGAGGAATGACAACTAAAGGTGATTTCTGGCCTCCATGCACACATATGCCCATACACATTTGAATGCTGAGTTTCAATGCTTTCCTCAATAACTACAGAGAATAACAAAACATTCAATACTTTTAATAATGTTATCCTACTTAATTATCTCCAGAGTGAAGTATTTGTCAAATTGTCATTAGGTATAACTTCAAAGTTGAATTTTAAATCAGCATATTCACACAACTATGAAAATGCCATTTAGTATGAATTCAAGTAGAGTCCAAATTCACTCTCAATAACCAAGAGCTATCACAGAAATCCCATACTTTTGTGTCTTGAGTATAGCCTCTTACACATCCACAAACAAACACACATACAGCCTTCAGAAATTAGTGTAGATGGAGCAGAGTAGATGGCATGAAATAATGATGTAGTTGAAATGGGATAATAATAGAAAAGTTTGAGTTTGACAAAATTTACTATAATTTTAGAAAAGTCACTCAGCTCAGTTCTCTCTCTCTCTCTCTCTCTCTCTCTCTCAACCTCAGTTTAAGACTCAAATTGACTCAAATAAAGACTATGTAGGAAAGATGTCATTTACAAAGAAAAACAGTAAAATGGACACATGGAGAGTTTGATTACACACAAGTTAATTTGTATACCTTGATGTACTGAAATCTTGTAAGAACTAGGAGTGCTGTGTGCATTTCCATTGTTTTACTTTGGCTTAGTAAGTACACTAAAACATAGTGAGCAAAGCATTGGTAAAATCTGCAGGTTGCTTCTTGGAAGTCATTAAAATGACTAGTGAATAATCACCATCAGTGAAATTCTCGGAAGCTGACTCTCAATTCAACACTATAGTTCTCAAGGAAATCTTATTACTTGTTGTGTCTGTGACTATTAAACATGCATTTAACTGTCATATTTACAAAGCCCATGTACAATAAAAAATATAACACAAGACCCTGCAATACACTAATCTAAGAATATATATGGTGAGAGACTTCATAATGAAAATGTGTTTGAAGAAGAAATTTTTGTTCATTTCAGTCATTAAAATGTGCTTTTTTCAGTATATATTTAAAACAAGCCAAAAGTTGCACAAATAAAAAGTCTTATGAGTTCAATTCAAATTGGATGAAACAAGTTAGTAATTTTAAAGCTTCACAAGTCACAGAAATTACATTGCCTTATTTTTCTTCAGGCAATGTTATATCTTTATTTGTTATTTAAACCTTTTAAGAAATAAAAACTAGCCAAACACTTAAATCAGTATGTACATTTATATTTTTGGTGGTGGTTTGTATTTTAAAAGAAACAGCTTCCTTATGATTTGTCTCAAGTTCTTGTGGGAATGCTTACAGCAAGTAGAGTAAAAACCAAAAGAAGTGCAATCAAATACTGATTTACTTTGGTAGCAAATGGTGTTTTTTGAAGGCTCCTGAAGGGAGACAAGCTCTATTAAAAATGAAGTGGGCTATTTCTAAGAATAAGTATTGATTAATATATGTACAAATTCTAGATCCAGTGAGTGGAGGGAGATTTGTACCCACTGATAATGATGTAATACTAGCATAGGTTGACTTGAAACAAAGAATCAAATAATCTTTACAAAGCATTGCATAACAAAGATTGGAAGAATTGGTGGTTTTTAGTTCAACCAAGAAAAGGTCAAAAAAAGGCTTTACATGTTGTTTCTAAACACCTAAAGGTAAGCTATCTGAGAATGAAATTGAACATTTCTTTAGAACATGAAGCAAAAACAAAACAAAACAAAACAAAACAAAAACAAGGCATTTTATAAAGTTTCAGATAGCCAGGTCATTGCCAAATGTAAGAAAAGACTTTCACTTAGAATGAAGGATTTTAAAATTAGAGCCCTGCTTCTTCAGAACCCAGCATGGTGGGTCACATGTAATTAAAAAGTGGTCCACTTGAGGTAAAGAATCGACCCCACATCAGTTCACTGGAAGTTAGCTGAAGTAAATGTCTCAGATTACTGAGGCCTGTCAGTTTTATCTTCCAAGATATTCTTCTAAAAATTGAACAATCACGTCTCTTCAAAACATGCAACAAGAAATATTAAAACACCAACTTTGAGACTCACAATAGTATTATAATCTGCTAATTGTTTGAAATTAATCCAAACAAGAAAGAAAAGAAGAGAAAGCTTATTTATACAGAACAGGTCAGTTCAAAAGTTACACACTAAACACAGTGCTGAAATTAGACAAGTAATCAGCTTTTATTTGTCTTCACTGACAATCACATAAACAGTTAAGAGAAAACTTTGCTCCAGAAGAGTATAGTGCCTTCTCTCTTGCTTTATGACTTAATATATTGTGAACATTAAAAGACAAATCCGGTTCAAGGGCCAGAAAGTAATAAATGTGCTTGAACTAGCCACAAAACATTTCATTCTTTTATGCTTCATATAGAAAAAAAATGTCTCCATGAAGCATAACATGAGGAAAATAAAAAATAAAAAAATAATAGAACAGTTAATCAGAGAAACTAATATACCACTCGGCTTAGGAAGGTTTGAAATAAAAGCAAAGAAAAGGTGGGGGCTATCATTTGTTTAACATGTGGCGTAGACACTTCCTCCCATCGCCTCGGTCCTGTCCACAGCATTACTTTAGGCTTGGCAGTAAGACTAGAATTATTGAGTGGTTTTGAATTTGGATTCCTGCTTGTTCCACTAAATGCTTATTAATGAATACCATAATGTATTTCTTAATCTATAGTTTCTCTTTCTGTTCCATAGAGATTAATATTTAGGGAGAATTAATGCAGGTATTTAATTGCAAGATTTTGTTTTAACTCTGAGTTAGCTACTAATGCAAAATAATCATTCTTGGAGTATTACTAAAACAAGACATTTATCAACAGTGTTTCTAGGGAAGTACTTTGTTGTCAAACCAAGATTCTTGCTATCAACATGTTTCTGAAATATCAGAGGGAGTAGCATACAATAGAGCAGGCATGAAAGTTGATATGAGATTTCCTTATGTCACCGGTACAATGTAAATCTAAATACCCCCTAACACCACCACCACCTCTTCACCATCACTGTGTAAACATAAGAGCAAACATAAGGAAATGAACACCTGGTACTGATTCAACAATCAATGCTAGTATGGGTGCAGGAAGAGAAGGTTTAGGTTTTCAAGATGGTTGTATTATGCCAATTTGCAATCTTGGGTTGCTTCATTGTGTATCATATTTAATAGTGAAAGAAGCTGTTTGTACAGTTGCAAATTAGCATTTAAAATTTCTCTTTTCTATTTAAATGAATAAAAAGATTCCATTTTATGTCTAAAAGAGTCCTTCTATATCAGACCTACTTTCTGAAAAAGAGTCAAATAATATCCATTTTATAAGTAAGGTTAATAGACTATTGGGTATCTTAAAAAATCTTCTCCTATCTACACTATGTCTTACTATTACAGTTTTAATAAGAAAAGATAATCCATTTGGGGCTATATAATTACTATTGATTTGCTTTCACTTTTAAATGTATTTTCAAGTAACACAGTGCTCTGGGGCTGCTCCTTCATCAGGCTTACAGTGATTTTTGTAAAGTGATTTTGGTCTTAGTCAGGACTGCCTGAGCAAAGTGGATTAATAATCAATAAAACAAAATCGTCTATGAGATGTTTTGATCTCTATATACATGGGTTGGTTTAAGTATCTGTCTTAACAGCACACTCTCAAAGAGAGTGTTGTGAAGCCCACACGTCAGGTTTTCAAATTGTCCATTAGGAAAATGAGGGAAAAAGAGTGTGATCAAATTACAAAGTGAATGGCTTTAAACTGAGTTGTAAATAGTGATTATATCTAACCTCATAGCTCATTATGTGAACATATCATATGGTTCTTAATGATGTACATAGCCCAGATATTGATGCCACATACATTAAAAGATAATAGAAAGAAGTTTTTCTTATCTAATGAGCACAGACAGGTTTTGGCAAGGGAATCCAAATTACACACAAAATTTTTGAAATGAATGGAAACAAAGAAACAAGATTAAAGCATAACATTTTTTACAACATTTAAAATATTTGATTGTATTTTTCTAGTGGATATCTGTCTTTGATAATTTAGGACTTGCATAAATGACCTTAGTTTTTATTTTAAAAATGAGAGAATTTCCAGACTATTGTAAATTAAAGTGTTGCCTCTCAAATATTGAGTATCTTTCATGAATTTCCAAGATTGTTTTTGATCCAAAAAATCAAATAATTTGACTTCTAACTTCTCCCAATTTCTAGTGTCTCTCTTCTTGTTGTCTGGTAATACACTCTGCTGGTTGTTGGCTATTCAACAATAACCCTGTAGACATGATATAGCATCAGGCTATTTGGTTAGATGCCATGTAAGTTTCTGAATTTGTTGTTTCTTTTTAGTGTGTTATGGTGTACAGTTTACATTCTTTACATGTTCCAAATCACAATGCAGGTTAACTGCTTTAGATACAGTAG
Organism: Arvicanthis niloticus; assembly: GCF_011762505.2. Classification (NCBI taxonomy): domain Eukaryota; kingdom Metazoa; phylum Chordata; class Mammalia; order Rodentia; family Muridae; genus Arvicanthis; species Arvicanthis niloticus. The sequence continues at coordinate 27,778,832 of NC_047668.1, forward strand.
AAGGTTTAACCTTTCTTTGACCAAATATTGGTGATGATATAATTTCCTGAAAGATTGTTAGTGCTTTCTCCACCTTTTATTTTGTTTATTCCTAAAGTTTTAGATTGTGTCTGCGTGATGGAGCCCAGCACAAGGCCAGAGGGAGATCTGAGTGGGCTGAAATCATCTCCATATTCTACTTGTTTTGAACTATATGTGTGACTCTGGGGATGTCTTGACTGGGGAAAATGGGAACTTATCTCTTTGGTTTAAAAAATATTTCTCTCCCAAGCAAGTATATGTGGAAAAAACTAAGAATAATAATGTATTACTTTTATATCATCCACCCAAATGAGCACCTTTTTCCTAATAGTATGAAGCCCAGGTTATTATCTGCTCTACAAGGCTGTTTGAGAGTGGCCAAGGAACCAGCTAAGTGCATTACCAGAGAGAAGGGAGACATTAGATGTTTAGGGAAGAAGTTGGAAGTCAAATTATTTGATTTCTATATTCAGAAGCAATCATTGAAATTCATGAAAAATACTCTAGCTTCGAGAGGAAACACTTTGATTTACAATAGCCTGGGTTTTCTTGCATTCTTTCTTTTTTTTCTTTTAAGTTTCAAAAGGCTAAGACCTAAAAGATATAAAAAAAAATGATTGAAAATAGAGTGGAAGGAAAGCTGAATTAATGCCAAAAAGAGTCAAAGACTGTTATGGTTTAAGGGAATGGCCTATTTCAAAGAAAGACTAAAGCTGCCACACTGGTAGGGCCCCCCTCAAGGGGGGACCTGCCCTCTTCTTTAGTGGCCAATCTTCAGACACTTGGAGATTCCCAAACTAATGGAACTTGTCCCTCTCCTGACCTCACCTCCAGAGAATAACTGCAAGGTTATAACAAGTCTCTGCAGAAATTTCACAGCAACAGTAGAATTGACATGTTCATCACATACCTTAACATGGGTGGACTGAGTCAAACCTCCAGTTTTCATACATCCCAAACAGCTTGGTAGAGAGAATAAAGGATGTTCTGTGGCTGTAAAGTGGGAATGTAAGGGACCAAACATCTTGGTGAAGTGAAATGATCAGAGAGTCTGCAGAGGCTAGACTGACATCTAAGGGAATAAATGGACAGTTGATGGCAGTAACTAGAGGTTTTCTAGCCAGTGTAAGACTTCTTCATTACAAAACTATTTCCTTTATTTGGGTTTGCATGGTCTTTGTAGCAGTGACTTTTCTCAATGTTGTGACCAAATGTTTAACAAAAAGCAACTTAATGGAGGAATGGTTTGTTTAGCTTACAGTTATGAAGGGATATCGTTCATCTTGATAGAAAAGGCATAGCAACACAAGTCTAAGATAACTGGTCACATGGTCTCAAAAATAAGGAAGCAGAGAATAAGCAGGAAGCAGAAACTGTGAAAAAATATTATATTATTCCACTTCTTCTGTCAAGATACCACCTTTAAAGTTTCCAAAGCTTTCTAAAACCATGCCTCCAGTTAGAAACAAATGCAAAACACTTAGGCCTGTTGGAGACATTTCATATCCAAACCCTCCTGATTAAGGTATTAGAGAGTTAATCAAAGACAGTGTATGTTCTGTTGATAAGCTTTTTCTTCCAAAGATACATATGTTTTGTGGTCTGAATGTGAAATGCCCTGCCTAGGTTCCTGCATCTGAACATTTGGTTTCCAGTCAGTGATGTTGTTAGGGAAGGTTTGTGAATCTTTAGAAGTGGGGCTTTGCAGCTGGTCCTTGAGACTTGATACTTTGCCCTTTCTTCTTGTTTTTTTTTTTTTTTCTTTTGTGTGTGCAGATATAATATGGGTGAGTAGCCTGCCTCATGTTCCTGCCACTATGTCCTCCCTGCCTGCCACCATGTCTTCCCTACCGAAATATACTGTGGCCCACTGGAACTATAAGCCAACACCCATCATTTATCCCTTAAGTTGCTTTTATTGGGGCTTTTTAGCTCAACAATGAGAAACTAAAACAATGCTCTAGAAAAGAATATTAAAATATTGCAAAAGAGAATTCTAGAGTGTTACCCAAATTAATAGTATTATTTTAAAATAGTCCTTAAAGTAAAAAAGTAAAAAAAAAAAAGAAAAAAGTAAAAGTAAAAAAAATCATTAAATGTAAATAAAATAGTTTTATTTTACCAAACTCTGTTGACATATTATGTTTGAAGGCACTTGGTTATTGTCACTATTATTTAGTTGTGGTTTCAACTTAAGGTGACTCACCAGTTAGATGGAGATACCTTCGTGTTAAACTGAGGGGGGAAAAAAGGAATCAAAGAAATGAAGTGGCTTGTAAAAAACATAATAATAATAAAATTAAATTTAGCAAGACTGTGTGAGTACATTGACCAAAATAAAGCCTTTATCTAAAAAATCAGAACCATTGTTTGTTTTGTTAAGGCCAAAAATACAAAGAGATTAACTATGAATATTAGTTTAAATCATGGATACATTACCTGATCGTTTACTTCTCTGTTATGGCTATGAATAGTAAACACATCTTTTTCAGGTCACAAATGCTTGCATCCTCAATGTCAGTTACACTTGGATAAAACTGAGCATGCTTGAAAAGCTGTGTTTAATCTTCAATAAATTACACCATCACAGCAAAGAGGCCCAGATAAAAAGAACCAAGTTCTGTGACAGCAGTGTCCCGACGTGCAAAGTGAAACATGTCCTGAGGACTCATCACTGCATATTTTAGAAAATATAATCTTTTTTCTTGAATGTATTTGCGTAGTAAAATCATTTAATTATAATGTGTGAATGTGTATATAAAGACTTCAGTGAGAAGACAAAATCTCTCAGAAATTTCACCTAGAGTGAGACTGTAGATAAAATACAAGGCATTTTTATGCAGGGTGTGAAAAAGCTGACTAAAATATTTACGTATTAATATCCCATTGCAAAGATCACTGTTAGCTCATTGGCCTTAAATTATTCACTGGGTTCGATGGTTATTATTTTTGGCTGCAGCAGTCAGACCTTATAAATACATTTCTTAGGTCATGCCCCGGACTTTTCATCTAAGCCTTGCTATCCCCTCTCTCTTTTAAAAATGAACATTACATGAAATTACCTGACATTCAACCTCAGTGAGTCAAATATTGTTCTCAACCACTGATGAAACTACAAAGCTATTATTTTCAGGAAAAAAAAAAAGATGTTCGTGCTAACTTAAATAATAGTTTAAAAAGTATTTTAAACTAAATACTTTATAAATAAATTTTTTAAAAATAATATTTTAAATGGTAACGTCCTTGTTTAAAAACAAAATTATAATATTGAAATATGTTCTAAATAAATATTTAAATATAATAAATAGAAAACCTTCCTTGCTAGTGCTTTTGCATAATAGACATTTTATGTATGTGTCTTATCATGTATGAACTGAGAAATGAAGTGATGTAGTCTGAAAGGCAGGATTCCCAGATCATCCTGGACTATAAATATCTTTGTTTGCCTCTAGCTTTAGAATTGTTTTGAAATCAAACATGGTAAAGGATATGCCTTCTCATAGGAGAGGGTTACAAGGACCTAACAGAAACATTATGATTCAAGTAAATTAATCAATATAGAATTTAGAGAGGAAAAAAAGTATCCTTTTGGTCTATGACCAAGTTCGGGAACCAATAGACAAAACTGAATTCTTGAATGATAGTTAATCTTGAAATAACAGTGCCTTAGTTTCATTTCTGTGATAAAATATCTCAAAAGAAAGAAACTCTAAGACAAGAATGTTTTATCTTAGCTCACAATTATAGCTAGATTATAGTCTTTTACTACAGAATGTCAAGGCAGCAGGAACTTGAAGCAGCTGGTTACTTCATAGCCACAAGCTATAGTAAAGAGCATGGACAAATTAATTGAAGCTTTCTAGTATCAGCTTACTTTTCTACTCATGAAGGCTTCAAGATCTAAGCTTAGGGAATGTGCTCCCCATAGTGGGCTGGGTCTTTCCATATTCATTAACTTAACATAATGTAAATAATCCCCCACCAATGTGTCCTCAGGCCAACTTAATCTAAACAACCTATGGTTGAGACTATCTTCTCAGGTGGTTCTAGGTTATGTCAAAATTACACTTAAAACTAACCCCCACAGCAAATTAGGTGATGTGTGATGTCATAAGTAACTTTATATTTTTAATCCTAAGCATCAGAGAAAGCTATTTCAATTTATAGGGTGTGGTACATATTTTTTCACTTTTTACCCAGGAGCCCTTCTCTTTAAGACAAATTCCAAGCTTCTCTGTGCTTCTGAATTTTCTGGTTAACTTTTTTTTTTAACTTTTTGATTACTTGTACATCCAAATCCCACTCATCTCCCAGTCCCTCCTTATCTGTCCTCTACCCTTCCAACTTCCCTACACAAAAGAAAACAAAAAATAAAAGTTACAGAAAACAAGAAATAATAATAATAAAATTTCACAGTGGAAGCTGTAGTATGCCACGATGTTTCATGCAGCACATTCTTTTGCCAAACCACATGTATTTGCAGAAGTTAATTGCAATGAGTCATTAGTCTTGTTTGAGGCCTCTGGATTCTGCTACTCTATCAATACTGGATCTTCTCTGGGACTCCTCTTGGATATCTTGTTGTTGTCCTGTGTCATGGAGGTCCTGAAGCATTGATCTTTCAGGACTGGCCTCTTTCATGCTCTCCAGCAGTTCATAGAAGGCATATGTGTTGGGATGGTCCAACTCAAAGCCTGGATCTGGGCCTGGGTGGTAAGTGAGTTGATCAGCCCACCATCATGTCCATATCCATGTCTCCAGGGCTAGGTCTCTAGCACTGCCCTGGCAGGGGTGGGAACAGTTCCTCTACTCTCATACATTCTGGGCTAGTTCTCCCAAGAGCTGCTGCTGGTAAGGGTCAGGGCTGGCTCTGCACAGCAGTTAGATATCAACATGACCCCAGGTAGCAGCCTAAACCAGGAATGTCTACATGGCCTTTGGTGGTAACATGGGCCATGGACACCCATCAACACAGATGCCCCTACTACTGCAGGCCTACAGACCCAGACAAGGTCCTCAGTAGCAGCATGGCTCAGGACCTCATCATCACCTCAGGTACCTGCTTCGGTTATTCACATCAAACTGTTCCTCACTACTCTCCATCTCCAGTTTTCCCTCTCTTCATTGTGCATACACTGTTCTATTATTTAATACATTTTTAATAAATTATTTTGATGAAATCCTTATTAAACATGATTGGACCATAGCAATGTAAAGACGTTTATTCCAGGCCATGTTTCCAAATAATCTTCATAATGTTTTTCTGTACTTTGGGGCGGTCCTGACGAAGCTGGTAGGGCCTCTGCAGGAGTTGCAAGCTCCCTAGCATGCTTCCATGTGATCACAGTGTAGGATATCTACAAATGAATTGCTATAGCTTCTAAACAGAACATTTTCACTGTGGCTGAGGAATTTCCCCAAAGCTTTCTGCATAAAGAAATCTGTTTCCTGCAAAACACCACAATCCTCCCTTATGTCCAGCTAGGCTCTGGCTGCTTTCTCTCAGAGCGAAGAGTGGAAAATCCTGGAGACACTTATCAATCTCTGTCTGAGGTAATGAGGTCATCACATGCCTGAGTTCCTCCTTGGATCAGGAATCTTCTTTTAATGATGGCGAAGGGGGAAGGCAGGAAGAAAAAGTGAAGATCTCTTTCTTTGCTTCTTGCCAAAGCTAACAAGGTATTCAGATCACAGGCTTGAACAATTATCCTGTACTGCTAGTCATGATTTTCTACCTTGTCTACAGGAACTGTGTGCATGTAGATATAAGACTTTATTTTTTTCTCTTTCCACCTCCTGAGTGTCTAATGTTAAATGTTTCTTCATAGTCAGAACTTCATATGTGTGAGATATGGAACACCCTAAGGCAAGGAAATCAGTAAATCTTATTATATTTCAGATATTTCTCCAGTACATATGACTTTTTGACTGGGTAGAAGATGACATAATAGGAAACAAGGGACATTTTTCTGGTGCATGTGTTCTGGCAACTGGACCACTCATTGTGGACATTGCTGGCTGCAGAGCCCACCTTTTGCTACTATCAACCTGCACCCTATCATATCTAATTATTAATTCACTTAAAAATGGTTCCTGAGTATCAGCTATGCAGTAAGCATCATGTTAACAATGCTTCTAGTGTCTACTAGGCCTCTATGCTTCTATAAATGTATGCTTCTCTTGTTCAACCTCATTTCTTTTCTTCCTATTTTAATATCATTTTCATTATTAGAATTATTATTAACTAATTATTTGCTGTTGGTGGGCATGTGGATATGTGGTTGGGTGTGGATACATGCTTGTGTGTATATTTGTATGTATATGTGTGTCTGTGTGAGTGTACGTGTACATATATGCATGTGAATACATAATTGGAAGCCAAAGGGCAACCTTAGTTGGTTGTTGTTTCTCAGAATTGTCTACCTAATTCTTTAGGTTTTGCTGAGTAGGTTAGTCTGGTAGGTTCATGAACCCAGAGATGCCCCTGTTCCTGATGTAATATTACAGCCATGCATCACTACACCCAGATTTGTACATAAGTTCTGAGGATAAAATTCAAATCCTCATGGATGTGTGGAAATTTCTTTACTGAATGTTCTGTCTCCTCTTCTCCTAATGGCATTACAAGACACCAAACATGCATCAAAATGATATCTTCTATCTCCTCTCAGTGTGTATAGCCACCCTCCCACACTTCTTTTGTACCCCATGATATATTGTCCTTAGTTCAATAAAGAGCCCTAAAACTCTAGCTCTCATGGGAATAAGTTTCTTTTTTAAGGACAACCTTAAAATAATAAGCACTGGGTGAATGAGAAAAAAATCCATCTAAAAGGATAATTAATTAACAGATTCCTCAGAGGTATAAAAAATAGCAGCTATGATGAGTAGTAGCAACTGAGAATGTGGAAGGCAAGGTATGATTTGGTTATAATGAAAAATTGTAAGTGATCATCAAGGCATTGTAACATATGTTAAAATGTATTATTTAAAGAAGGAGCAAGGAAGAAGAAGCCAATACTAAATGTATAAATATAAAAGTAGTGTGGTAGAACATGGAGAATCTGTGCATGTGAAATCAACAAACAACTGCAGAGAACTTCCCCCATGCTGCACCATTTACTCTGCCCTGAAAGACAGAAGAAGCATCAATGGACTTAACCTTATTGGGCATCAAAAAAATGGTTCTTGGTACACTTGGCCTTTATAAGATCAAGTTTCAAATCAACACAAAAACAGTTTGGAAAGCATTGGGGTCAGTGGAAGCATCTCTCCTAGAATACATTTTCACATTTTTATCCATTCCTTAGATGAACTTCCTCTTCAATATATTTAATTACCTCCACTTGTTCTTCTTCATCCTGAAACCAACACATTGTTAATTTTGTTCTTCTGTGATGCACTGAAACTGGAAAGCAAACACTTTAGAACACAAAAACATCATTTCTGGACACACTTAATACACACATACACACAAATGTATACAGTCAGTTCTATGTCTATTTTTGTGATATTAGTAGGTGAGTATTATAAGCCAGTTTGATCCAGAGATGTGGGGAGCAGAAAGCGGCTATCATCCTTGCAGCCATCTTGAGCCATATACCCTGACAAAAGACTTGATTACAATAGCCTACAACAACTGAGCACACTCTGATAACATCTTGCTTTAGATACCCAGGATTTTCCCTTGGGTGTGTGAGATTAAAGGTGTGTGACTTAAGGGTGTGACTTAGTGATCAGATTTAGAGACAAGACCTAAGGGCATGACCTAAAGGCATGGCTTAGAAGTGAGACATATAAAAGGCAGAAGAGTTCAGTACAACTTAGAGTAGGAATTAGGCATTGAGGAAGAAGGATTATTAGGTATTAGGCACTTGGAAGAAGATCACTTGAGACTTGGAGCTGGATGAATTATAAGGTATTAAGTAAAAAGAATTAGACATTAGGCACTTAGCATTTGGAAGAAGAAACTTGGAACTTGGAGGCACTAGGGACTAGGCACTAGGAACTAGGAACTAGGGGCTTGGAGAGAAGAAGAGAGACTCAAGAATAAACAGGATTGAGTCACACTCTGTCTGGTCTCCATTCCTCGAGTCCATCTTCACTCTCTCTCTTGCTGAACCCCGACCCGTGAACTGGAGCAGCTTGGGGCAGTGCAGGTTGTAACAGTTTAGCCCCCACGGCTTTTGGCAGTGTGGGTTCCAACATTGACAGAGCAGTCTGGAACATTTTGGGCCCCAAATGTGGGGCATTGTGGTTCTCAACATTTTTGGCATCCAACGTGGGGCAGCAAGAGAGACCCAGTGAGGGATGTTATTGGAAGAAGGATCTGCTGAAAATTCAGAAGTAAAACAAAGGTGATCGCTGAGGGAATCTGCCACATCAAGAAAGGTAAGTCATGTTAATGAAAATGGGGCAAGAAATAAGTCAGCCTGAATTCAACTCTCTGTTTTTGTTTTGTTGTTTGCTGCTCACATGTGTTAATTGTCTGCTTTTGTGTCATTGTTTGAATGCTATCTTTCATGTTCAAAATAAAAAGAAATGTAAATTAGACTCTAAAATACAACCAAAGGTTGATGACAATTTGTCAGAGCCAGATTGTGCCAACTTAGAGGAAGAGGCAGCCGAACATTACAACCCTGAATGGCCCTCTTCTGGAAAACCCCCTCCCTATGCGCCTCTGCCTCCAAGTGCTCCTGCAATGGAGGCAGAGGTTATAGATCCCATAAGTGAGTTACAGGAAAAAATATCTGTTCTTAAACAGAGTTAGAAAAAGAGTATCAGGACTTAATTAATCAGCTACAAAAATCAAAGACAGGGAAGATGTCTCAAGAGGTAAGCTGCGAAAATCCCCTGGCTCCTTGTGTTCCTCAACCATGAGTCCAAAGGCAGTCCCTATCACCTAGCTTAAGATTAGCCACAGATCATCCAGAGAAGGGAAATGCTGAGGCTTTCCCTGTATCTGAGACCAGAGATGCTCAAGGGGTTGTTTGGAGATATCACACAGGGTTTAATTTTCAAATTATTAAGAAATTAAAAAATGCAGTATCACAATATGGTGCCACTGCTCTCTTTACTCTTGCAATTTTAGAGTTTGACACAGAGGAGTGGCTGACTCCTAGTGATTGGAATATGTTAGTGAGAGCAGTTCTTAGTGGTGGTGACTATCTTATTTGGAAATCAGAGTATCATGAGAATTGTAAAGAGACAGCTAGGAGAAACATTCAGGCAGTTAATCATTGGTCCTTTGATGCCTTAGTAGGAGAAGGGCAATTTGCTTCTAGTGATAACCAGATGCAATATGACCCAGGCTTATTTGCTCAAATTCAAAATGCAGTCATGAAGGCTTGGTATAAACTACCAGCAAAAGGGGACCCTAGTGCATCCTTAACAGCAGTCAGACAAGGACCTGATGAATGATTTTCCGATTTTGTTCATTGACTAATGACAACAGTAGGGAGGATTTTTGGTAATGCAGAGGCAGGTATAGATTATGTGAAACAACTTGCATATAAAAATGCCAATCTTGCCTGCCAAGAGGCCGTTAGACCCTACAAGAAAAAGACAGACCTTACAAGGTATATCAGACTCTGTTCTGATATAGGTCCCTCCTACCAACAGGGCTTAGCTATGGCGGCTGCCATGCAAGGACAATCAGTAAGAGATTTTTTTTTGGCTAGTACAAACCCAAAGGCCTGTTTCAAGTGTGGCAAGTCTAGACATTTTGCAAGAGATTGAAAGGCAGAAAATGAGTTAACCCAGAGACAGCCCAGAAAACAGCCTGGGCTCTGCCTGCTTTGCAAACTTGGAAGGCATTGGGTTAGTGAATGTAGGTCCAAAAGAGATGCACAAGGAAACATCCTTTCCCATAATCAGGGAAACAGGAACAGGGGCCAGCTCCAGGCCCCGAACCAACACAAGCCAACACAGGCTTATGGAGCAGTAAGTTTTATACCAACAAACAACAATCCCTGTCTGAACTTAGTCGAGCAACACCAGGAAGCACAAGACTAGACCTCAGTTCTGCCACCCACATAGTATTAACCCCAGAAATGGGACCTCAGGCTTTACCCACTGGAGTGTTTGGACCACTCTATTCAAATGTGCTTGGTCTGATAGTGGGAAGAAGCAGTACTACTATGCAGGGACTACAAATTTTTCCTGGAGTAATAGACAATGATTATCAAGGTGAGATTAAGGTAATGGCACAGGCAATTCAGAATATAGTCACTATTCCTACAGGAAGGAGGATAGCTCAACTATTGTTACTTCCATTGTACCCTACTAATCACAAATATAAGAGTCCTAAAAGAGGGGATCAAGGCTTTATTTCCTCTGATGCATACTGGGTACAGCCTATAGTTAAACAAAAACCTACGATGACACTATGGCTGGATGGAAAGGCATTCCAAGGCTTGGTTGACACAGGAGCTAAAGTGACTATCCTAAAACAAAGCAATTGGCCTGCCACCTGGCCTCTGACCCCAACCTTAACCAATCTAAGGAGTATTGGCCAAAGTCAAATTCCACAACAAAGCTCTAAGGTGCTGACATGGAAAGATAAAGAAGGCAATACAGGGAATATACAACGCTATGTCATCCCAGGCCTACCTATTAATCTCTGGGGCAGAGATCTGTTATCCCAGTTGGGATTGATCATGTGCAGCCCTAATGAAGTAATCATTGCTCAAATGGTAAACTCTGAACTTTCCCCAGGGAAAGGATTAGGTAAAAGTGAAGAAGGGATTACTCATCCTGTTGAGGTCCATGGTAATGGATATTACTCATTATAATGAATTTGGCAATCAAAAATATATACATGTATGTGTAGATACATATAGTGATTTCATTTATGCAACATTACAATCTGGAGAAACAAACAAGCATGTGATCACTCATATGCTTGCTACAATTGCTGTATTGAGTGTGTCTAAACAGATAAAGACTGACAATGGCACAGGTTATACAAGCTCCAGTTTCCGACAATTCTGTGAAAAATTGGGAATACTACATAAAATGGGTATTCCATATAATCCACAGGGCCAAGGTATGGTAGAAAGGGCACACCGAACCATTAAATGTCAACTTAAAAAAATTAAAAAGGGGGAATGGTACCCTACCAAGGGATCCCCCAGAAATATCCTTCATCACACACTCTTTATTTTAAATTTTTTAACTTTGGATTCTGAAGGAAAATCCACTGCAGATAGATTCTGGCATCCTGATACCAAAAAGAATTTTGCAACAGTCCTCTGGAAAGACCCATTAACTGGAACCTGGAATGGGCCAGATTCAGTGCTTCTCTGGGGAAGAGGTTCTGTCTGCATATATTCCCAAACTGCAGATGCTGCACATCTTGTTCTAGATACCCAGGATCTTCCCTTGGGTGTGTGAGACTTAAAGGTGTGATTTAGACTTAAGGGCGTGACTTAGAGATCAGATTTAGAGATAAGACCTAAGGGTGTGACTTAAGGGCAGGATTTAAGGGCGTGGCTTAGAAGTGAGACATATAAAAGGTAAGAGGTAGACAGAAGAGTTCAGTACAACTTGGAGTTAGTTATTAAACATTAGGCACTTAGCACTTGGAAGAAGTAACGTGGAACTTGGAGGCACTAGGGGCTAGGAACTAGGGACTAGAAACTCAAAGCTTGCTTTTGGCAGTGCGGGTTCCAACACTGACAGAGTGGCCCGTGACGTTTTGGCACCCAAACATGGGGCAGCTTGGGCCACAACACAAAGAGTATATTATATGTGGCAGTTTGAATGAGTGAGGATGACCCCCTAAAGGCTCATTTGTTTGAATACTTGGTCCCTAGTTGGTGAAACTGATTGAGAAGGATTAGGAATGTTGGTCTTGTTGGAGGAGGTGTCACTGGAGCTGGGTATTGAGATTGTAAAAGTCCATGCCAGTCTCAATGTCACTCTCTCAGCCTCAGCCAATGCCCTAGCTTCATGTCTGCCTGCTTGCAATCACACTTTGTGCCATGATCATCATGAGTTAACTCTGAAACTATAGCCAAAGCCCCATTTAAATGCTTAAATGCCTGCTTTCTTTTATTCATTGCCTTGTCATGGTGCCAATTCACAGCACTAGAACAGTAATTAAGATGGAGTTCATGGACATCTTTTTGAGAAGCAAGTTTAGCTTGCACTCTATGTTCCCTAGTTTAGCTATGGTGTCCTCTGAGACCTGTCTTTTTGGGGAAACAGCATCTCATGCTAGTGACAGAAGCAGACTTTGGTACCTATCTGTCCTAGTTAGATTGTTATTGCCATGATAAAACACTATTACCAAGGCAAGTTTTTTTTTTTAATCACTCAATTTGGCTTCCAGTTTCAGAGGGTTAAATTCTTGATGACTGAGCTAACAGCTAAAAGCTCACATTTTTAATCCAAAGCAAGAAGCAGAGAGAGGGGGTGTGTGGGGAGAGAGAGAAGAAACTCTGGAAATGGTAGCAATCTTTAGAAACTTCAAAGCCTTCACCCAGCATCACATCTCCTCCAATAAGAGCAATGGACCTATCCATGTATGCTTTTTGGTTGGTGGTTTAGTTCCTGGGAGCTCTGGGGGGGTGGGGGTGGGGAGGTCTGGTTCATTGATATTGTTGCTCTTCCCATGAGGTTGCAATCATTTCAGCTCCTTCAGTCTTTCCCCTAACTCCTCCACTGGGGTCTCTGGACTCAGTCTGATGATCAGCAGTGAGTATCTATCTGTATCTGTCTTAGTCAGATGCTGGTAGAGCCTCTCAGAGAACAGCCATACTAGGCGGTCTGCGATCACCTCTTGGCATCAGCAATAGTGTTGGGTTTGGTGTCTGTAGATAGGATGGATCCCAAGGTGCGCAGTCTCTCTGAATGGCCTTTCCTTCAGTCTCTGCTCCATTTTTTTGGTCCCTGCATTTCCTTTAGACAGGAACATTTCTGGGTTAAAAATTTTGAGATTCCTGTGTGACCCCATCCCTCAATTGGGGTCCACATCTATCCACTGGAGGTGTTCTTTTCAGGTTCTATCTCACCTCTGTTGGGTATTTTGGCTAATGTCATTCCTGTTGAGTCCTGGGACCTTCTTGCTTCCCTGGAGTCTGGGACTTTCTAGTGGTTCATCCTCTTCCCCACCCCTGACCCCACTGCTACATATTTCTATGCATTCACCTGACCATCTGGACTTCCTCCTGCCACTTCCCATACCTGATGCTGCTTCCCTTTTTTTCCATTCTCCTCCTCTTCCTCTCCCAGGTCCCTCCCTCTCTCTACTCCCCCTGTTTATTTTGTTCCCCATTCTAAGTAGGATTGAAGCATCTGCACTTTGGTCTTCCTTCTTGTTAAACTTCATATGGTCTGTGAGATGCATTTTGGGTATTCTGAGCTTTTGGCTAATTTCCACTTATTAGTGAGTACATACTGTGTGTGTCCTTTTGGGTCTGGGCTACCTCACTTAGGATGATATTTTCTAGGGAGAAGATCATGTACTCCAGCCTCCGCCCCCACCAGACCATACCCAGAGACAGCCTGACCCTCCCAGGAGTTCTGACACCACCAGACTCACAGTTGAGTCCTCCTTATATATACAATTTAACACAGGGGTTAGTAGTAACAGAAACACGTTGACAAGTTGAGTCAACCCTTTAAAAAGTGATTGTTCACAATTCTTATTCTGGGGGTATATGAGGATGCTCATTTGCTCATGTCTTTATCCATAGTGGGCAACTACGACGTGTAGACAGATGAATGTGGAAGACTGATGAATTTGATGGGTTCTTTGATATGGAAGAATTATTTTTAGATAGCTCTATGGTGATTTGTCTTCTAGATTTCCTCTGCAAGTTTTCTAGCTGCCTGTTTATCTCTTTTGGCCACCTTTTGTGCTGCTCATTCCTTTCCTATTGGTTCACTGCATATTCTTAGCAGCAGTCAGACTGCAGAAAGACCCTGTTTGCCAGTGCTGTTCTTTGCTTTAATATGTCATCTAGTTAAGCACTTACCATGAATCCATATGCTTTATTTAGCCACTCTACTAATCTTTTTAATTTTTAGACTATATTTCATTTTATATTTACATAGTTTATGTATATGAGTGGTTATTCTGAACATATGTCCGTGCATCACAAGCATGCATGATGCCCTCAGAAGCCAGAAGAGGGCATCAGCACCCCTGGAACTAAAGTTATGAGTGGTTTTAAGGGTCTAAACCCAAGTGCTCTGCAAGAACCGCAGGCACTCTTAACCACTGAGCCATCTATCTAGGGCCCTGTATTTTCTATAATCTTAAAAACATAAATTTATAGTCTGATGATTTAAAAGTATCACAAACTTGCCTTATTATTTTTTTATTAAAATAGCTAATACATTCATAATAGTCTATGGCATAAATAAAGATTCAGTTTCTCTATCTGAACATTTTAATAAAAGAATAAACAAGGAAACAAGCTTTTTAAAGTGTTCATTATTGCTCCAAGGATTTGTCAAAACTAGTGTGTGTGTGTGTGTGTGTTCATGATCATAAAACAATGACAAGAAAAAAAGAAAAAAATGTAGGATTTCACTATTTTACTGTACTATATAAATAACCTCAAATTTCCATTCTAATTTATTCTTTGTTGTTGAATTATTAGAAAGTATAGCTTTGAATTGCCAATTGCCACATCAGTCTGTTCTGACTCACCATTCACACCTCCCAGTGTGATTGCTGGTGTTTTCATGTGAGCTTTGTTGGCTTGATGTGTAATCCTTGCTAAACCTCTACTTATAAATTTGAGTATTTTTCTGAAGTCTTGCTATTACTCATGTGTCTTTTCGATATTCCAGTTGCAGCTGTCAGTGTCCTTAATTGAGTTATCTTTGAAGGTTCTCCTTCTGTCTTTACAGTTCAGAAATTGATAAAAGTATGATTAAGATTATGATTTGCTTCAATTTGCTAATTCTTTGTTTATGAACATCTAATCTTCTGCATAATACATCTAATTTGCTTCTAATTTCAGTTGTTATAGTTTTTTAATTTAGAGATATTTACAAATGGATCACTTTAAAGATTTCTTATCATTGTGTCCGATAATTATTTATCTTTTGTAATGCTTCCTATGACTTACTTTGAACAACAAAAATAAAAAGACATTTTTGTTATGAACTTGATAATGTAACTGTCTGCTCATTTCCTGAGTGTAAGTATGATATAAATGTTTTCTACTGTGTTCAAGTGGCCTGGGTTCTCTAGCAAGAATCTCTTGTGTAGTGTGCAGAAGCATCACATGTCAATAAAAATGATAACCTCTTACCAACATGCAGAAAATAGAAGGTGGGACTTCTGGTAGAGAGATAGGAACTCCGGGAGATAGGTGCAGAGGAGATTCACCCTGGACTCTGAGGGAGTCAAATTCTTAAAACTGAGAAGAGGTAGACTTAAAAGAGTTTAAATGGGTTAAATAAGTTATTAGCTAGTTGGGGAAGAAGCTTAGCATAAGGCCATAAGCATAGGAATTACTAGGCAGTGGCCCCACCAGCTCAGAGAAGAGAATGGGGGTTGGGGAAAAGATTGTGGGAAGAGGTGACTGGGAGGTGGGCAGTGAGTGAGATGTAAAGGGAGTAAAAAGACTACTATTACTACTGCTACTGCTACTGCTACTGCTGCTGCTGCTGCTACTGATGATGATGATGATGATGATGATGATGATGATGACAATCCTCTGAGTTATTATTTGGAAGCTGAAGTGTGAGCAGAAAAGGTTGAATTTACAGGGTCCCTTGTTTTTGCCTTTACAAACAGAACAAAAGACTGTGATGCCATGTGGTGGATGATCGGCTGTGAGTAGAAACCTATTGGGCATTGCTACACTACTCTAAATTTTCACTGGCATATTTGTTTGGTTATTTGCCTTTTGTCATTGTTATTAGTACAGGGTATATCACTCTGGTCTGAGGCTCACATGGTAAAGCAGATTTGCTCAGATGGGATTCTCCTCCTAGGCCTCTTCTGCTGAGATCACTGGTGAGTAACAGGCCTGCATGCTTAAATAACTTTGTTTCTTCTCTCCTTCATCCTCCTCCTCTTCCTCCTCTTCCTCCTCCTCTTTTGTCTTTCACTATGGGGAATATTTGAACATTAGGACCCTGGAATATAAGCCTTCCTAGAAAACACTACTGCTGAGCTACATCACTAGCCTATGAATTAATTTGTTTTATTGTGAATGATACTGGGATTGAGCATTTTACTTAGGCGCACTGAGTAGTGTCTTGCAGTTACAACCTCATGAAAAGGTTGCTTCATTGTGTAATTCCAGTATGGTTTCAAATGAGATGGAGATATTTAGTGTGCTTGCACTCTCTCTGTCTCTGTCTCTCTCTCTCTTTCTCTGTTGTCTCTCTGTCTCTCTCTCTGTGTGTCTCTCTGACTGTTTACTGTCTCTCTGGCCTCTGTTTCTGTCTTTCTTGTCCCTCTCTCTCTTTCTCCGCCACTATCCCACCTACCCCTCCCTTCCTCCAATATCGCCTTTTCTAGATACCTACCAAAGATAAGGGTTACTGGAGTACTATATACTTTTATATGATTAGATGTTCTTATGTTGACCTATGTGTATTGTATCCTGCACTAAGTCAATCAGATACACAGTTAACAATTTCCCCTTTGTATTATATCCATGTTTTTTGTTGCCATGGAGAAAAGTCTATTTGTGGGTTTTTTTTTTTTTTTTTTTTTGTTTTTTTTTTTTTTTTGAGGTGATTAAGATTCCTTTCCTGAAGATCAGGATTAAGTAACATTTACCTAGTACTCTTCTTTTTCTTCTTGTGTGATGTACAATTGAAGGGTAATTTACCTTTCTTTGAGAAAATGAGAGTATGTGAGTTTTCGGACTCTTTCCCTCATTGTGTTGTCCAATCACGTGAATTACAACATGCTGTCTATCTTCCAACTCTCATTTTCCACACCATTATTTCTATGAAACTTTTTATGAGCCAACTTGGCCTATTATGAACCTCTGTGTAAAGAAACTTTCAGTAACTTTCTCCTACCAGATCTATTTCTTCCTGGTACTGCCTCAGGGGAACTCCCCAAAAGACAGTTCAACAGACCTTGTGACCTCTTCTCTTATCATATAAATGGATCATCCAACAGGGGAATAAGACAAACTAAGGCAATCAGATTCTATTTCTAAGCATAAGAAAGGTTAGCTGTAGAAATAGACTGGAAATTTAAGAGAATTAACATATTCATAAATATATGATGTGGTTTTAAATAAATTAATGTCTTTTAGGTTTTCTCATTGCATTCTGACTAGTTTTCTAAACTGTTGTTTATTTTAATTTTATTTTATGCATGAGTGTTTTGCTTGCATGTATGTCTGTGTTCCATTTGAGTGCCTGGACCATACAGAGGCCAGAAGAAGATATTATATCCCATGGAACTGGAATTATAGAACCTTGGTCCTTTAGCAAAAATTTAAGTTCTCTTAACTGTTGAGCAATCTAGTCAGAATCTACTTTCTTAATTGTTTTTAAAAATTAAACAAAAGTCTAATAATTAGGCATGTCATCTAAAAGTAAGACCTTGAATTTGATTCTAACAGTTTCATATACTAGTTTAGACATTAAAGAAATGTGACAGTTGAGATTCAACTTGACATAGTAGTCCAGATTGGGCTCAAATTTATGACAGTCCTGATATTTCAGGCATATATATATATATATATATATATATATATATATATATATATATATATATATAATGTCTTGTGTTTAATAAAAGAAATAGTCCTGAGTTTATGGTTCAAAAATGTATGTAATCTTTTGTTAGTATATAAATTTTTTTTGAGGGGAAAATTTATTGGGTAACAGTCTTACTCTGTAGCTCAGACATGTAAAACAGTCTCATCTTAATTTCATAAGAATTGTGTTGCCTCTGTTTTCTATGTATTAGAATTTTAGGCATGAGACATCACACCTGTTCTTTGTGTTTACTCTTATTAATCAGTAAATAATAAAATTTAATTATCCAAGTCTACATTTGGATGTGGATACTTTTGCTATTCAAAATTTCCTCACCAGAAGCAAAATATCACACATATTTAAGTACACTAAATAAAATATCTGCAATATGCATTTCACATGAGTCCCACAAATTCAATGTTCTGTTCTTGAAACTCCTGGCATTTGTGTGGTGACAGTAGACAATACGAGTGATATTGACAGTGCTGCTCTGTTATGCCTGGACCACACCTTGTATATGCTGTGACTGTGCCACAGGTCTATGTAGGATCTATGTATGTGTTATATGTGACTGTAGACTGATTATGTGCAAATTGCATGTGACCTCGCTCACACTGACAGATAGAACTATTTTCCTCAGATCCAGGGCAGACAGAAGAGTTGGTATTGATGTACTCTGCCGCTGAAATATGATGCAGAACGTTAACTGATACGTAGAGATACATACTGAAACTAAAAATTTCATGAGCAAGTGAAAATAGGCCATGAGATGTCAAGAGATCAACACCAGGTCATTTACTGTCAATAGCTTAAACTGGGTTTGGTAGTCATGCTCTCAAAATTCACTTCACTGTTCTTCCATATCTTAACATAAGACATAATTTATCAGAAAACCAGGTTAGCATCTTTTTCTGTTTTAACATCAGCTGAGGTGAAGAAACAGTGGCTAAGTCTTGTAGCTTCCATTATAAATGATGCTATAAGTGTTCGCTGCAGTATAGACTTCAGGCACTTGCTCTGTCACCAAATTCAATTAATCTCCTTAAAGGCTTCACAGACAAGCTTTCAACCATCCATGACAGATTTGGATTCTAATGGAACTAAGAAGTCCAGGATAACTGTCATGAAAGGTAAACATCACCAAACAAATAATGCCATACAGAATCTTCCAGCCCTTCATATTTTTATTCCTCAGTATTTGCAATGGCAGGGAGTTGGGAAAGAAAGAAGAAAAGAAAAAAAAAAACAAAGAAAAATATACATTTGTTTTACAAAGTTAAAAATAAGAATAACTAGACTTTGTTAAATTTCTACTTACACAACTTCAAGTTTTATTCTCTTGCAAAGTATACACAATCAAAGCTTTGTCTCCAATTGTCCCCTGGATTGTCAATTGTTACCAGAAACTAGAAATAATACCTGAAGCCCCTGTTCATATTGTTCCAATAATTTGAGTAAGATTTTCACCCTTTGAATAAACACAGGGTTTCTACTAAGCAAAACTCTTCAGGTTTGCAGTGATAGTTTTATGATGTGAATTGAAAAGGAAGACTTGGAGGATCTTAGGACTCAATTCTAAGGCACTTTGTCACACAGGAGCCATGGTGTGCCATTTAAATGTGTAAGTGGCATGATAAAACTCCCACTTACCTAAGAATAGAGCTACTGCTGGACTCTGTTATCTCACAGCCCTGAGGTACAATATGATAATGACACCACTTATCGCCAGTGCATAAATAAGAAGAAAAAAAAGAAAAGCTTCAAGCATTTTAACTAGAAAGAAAATCAAATTAAAATATTAATTTACTGATTAATATAACATTAGCTGACCTATTTTCTCTAGCTTGTTAAACAACAAAGACTGTGAAACTAAATAACTCCCTGAAAGATAAATGTTTTAGGAATTCCCATGGAGATGTTTAGCTCCTTTTTAAACACCATTAAAGAAGTGCCTCACATGTACTAGGCAATTTTATTCTTTTTATGGTAAAATATCATATTTACATTTATTACTAGAGCCTAAAGGATTGGAATTTGAGTGTTTCCCTTATTCTAGGACTAAGACAAACAGATGTTGTCCTTGTCCTCAGGGATTCATAGTAGAATTAATGACAAGTCAAATTCTTTGAAAGATAATCAGGTAACACTTGGCAAATTATAATTATTAAAACTTCATAAATTGTGATAATATTGACTTTTAGAATAGAAGCCTACAAACTTCTGTTCATATGTGCATAGCCCCCAGGATCTGTAAATTCAAGCAGGCTTGCAAAGACATGCATTTTAAAAGAAAAGATACCTGTTTCAGTTTCAGTTTCTCTCATGACTTTTTGAAGTTTCAGTACCATGTGTTTCTAAAGTTTGTTTCTTTTTTTTTCTTTTTTCTTTTCTTTCTTTCTTTCTTTCTTTCTTTTTTTTTTTTTTTTTTTTTGATTCTCTACAGGTTGGTTGCTGTGATTTTGAGGTTATTCCTCCTCATCTCAAAGGCTTTGTTGTTTTATTTCAGTGTAGGCAAAAATCCTGGAAACCATCTGAGGAACAGGGTCTCATGTAAGCTCCTTAAGCACAGAACTGTTCTTCATTCATCTCCCACCTCATATTTAAAACCCTTAATACAGTTTCTGGCTATTATGAAAAAAAACTGTCAGCTATACCACTCCTGGGCATATATCTAAAGGACACTCTATCCTTTTACAAGGAAATAATCTAGATATCTATCTACCAAAGAATGGATAAAGAAAACATGGAACATTTACAGAATGGAGTTTCACTCAGTCATTATAAACAATTTCATCATAAAATTTGCAGGTAGATGGATGGAACTAGAAAAGATCATTTTGAAGGAGGTAGCCCAGATACAGAAATAAGTGAATATTACTCAAAAGATACAGGATAACCATGCTACAATGAACAGAACCAAAAAATTAACAAGGAGGGCCCAAGAAGAGCATATTTGAATCTCACAAAGAAGGGGGAATACATTAGACATCAGGGGTGGGTGGAAGGAGAATGATGGGGTAATGGGTAGAGATGAGAACAGGAGAGATAAGGTATGGAGTGAGAGTACCAGGAGAGAGAACTGGATTGGGAAGGGGTATCTCTGCGATGGTCTAGAAACCTAGGACAATGAGAACTCCCAGGAAGTTGAGGATTGCTCTCACTAGTGATTAGAATACCAACCCAACCACAAAACCTTTTACCTACAATTTATCTTGCCTAGCAGATGTGCAAGGATGGGGAAAAAAGAATTTGAGGGAAGAGTCAACCAATGATTGGCTTAGCTTGAGAATCATGCTATGGGAGTTCACCTCTGATAATATGATAATATCCTGCTATACTTGCAGACAAGAGCCTAGCACAAATGCTGTCAGAGGGGGCTTTCACCAACCATTTGAAAACAATGCATGATCCAGAGCCAAACATTGAGTGCAGTCTTAAATCTTGTAAAAGAGGAGAAAAAAGGATTGAGGGAACCAGAAAGGTCAAGAACACCACAAGAAAAACTGCTGAGTCAACTAACCACAGCGCATAGGGGCTCATAGAAACTGAACTGCCAAGCAGAAAGTATCAGTGGACTCAGGCCCTCTAAACATATGTAGCACTTGTGCAGCTGGGTATTCATATGCAACTCCTAAAACAATACAGTGGTTGCCTTTGACTACATTGCCTGCCTTTGGATTCCTTTCCCCTAACTGGGGTGCCAAGTCTGGACTCAGTAGAAGAGCATTTGCCTAGTTTTGCTATGGCTTGATATGCTTGGGCTGCTTGATGTCCATGGAAGGGGAGGAGGAGTGGATGGGAGGTGGGACAGGAGGTGAGAGGGATGGACTGGAAGGAGAAGAAAGAGGGAAGACTACAATCAGGAAGAAAATTGAATAAATAATAAAAATGAAGAAGAAAGAAGAAGAAGTAGGAGGAGGAGGAGGAGGAAGAGGAGGAGGAGGAGGAGGAGAAGGAGAAGGGAAAAGAGGAGAAGGAGGAGAAGGAGAAGAACCTCAATCCTCAATGCATGTATACTGCCATAGTGCTATTCTGGCAAGTCTTTAATATTTAATCCTCAATGAGAAAAAAATCACAATATTTAATTTATTGGCTGACCTAGTATAAATGTTCCCACCATGCCTAACCAACTTGTTGAGATAACCACACTGAAAGTGAATTTAGGACAAGTTGTACTCAATTGTTTCTTGTGAACAGGTACACACAGGAGATTCCCCTTTCACCTAGGTCTCTTCTGAAGATGTTGTACAACTAATCACTTTAAGAAATGTGTTGAAATCTCAATTCAGTATTCCTCAGCATAAAGAAGACAAAAAGCTTTCACTGTATAATAAAAGGGTTAAAATTTCAAAGCTCAGTATCTGCAAACAGTGCCAGAAATCCACTGGGCATAATAGCATCAATCTGGGCAAACATTATGATGTTCATGTTGATTTCTGTGCCTCCAATGACAACATTTTCTTTTAACTAGGATATTCATGTCTTCTGCCAGATTGCATGAGACAATTACAGGGTAGCTTACAAGTGCTGAGGTAGAGTAAAATCAAATGTTAAATCTGACCAATGTCCTGTGAGCTGAAATTTATGGAAATACATATGATCATATAGATATGCAAGAAAAGATTTTCTATAGTGTCTGCATCTAGGAATATTGCTTTATTGATCAAACCTATGAAATACCATGAAACTGTTGTAAGAATACAAAGTTATTACTGTGAAATTTCAAATTATAAATTATTCCAGTAAAATTTACATCTTGAAGCATTTATTTGAGTACTGACGCACTGAACTATTTCATTTGTAATTTTTTTCCCACTGAATTTTAATAGATGAACTTTTGTAAAATTCGACAATGTGGAAAAGAAAATTAGGACATTCAAATGTAGGTTATAGTATAGAGTCAAAATAGAAACTTTGGCAGTCAACCTTTTAATCACGTACTCTTTGAACTTGTATGTACATGATTATACATTGCTAAAGGTTCCCTGTTTGTTTGTTTGTTGTTGATTACAGTTGTTTCATGTAGCCTAGGCTATCTTTGAGTAACGATCTTCTAACCGCAGCCTCCCTAGAGCTGGACTTCAGTCACTCACCACTATGCCCTTAATTAGTAAATTGAATTTAAATTTCTAACTTTAACTTGCAGAGTTGTATTTGTAGTGTTAATAATCAAACATTATAGATTTTTTTTAGGTACAAGACATGGTTAATAAAATTCCTGGATACCTCAATAAAAATGGCAGAGAGAATTCAATTGTTGCCACAAATCTGAGCTTGCTTCCAGCACTAAGCCAATGGATCGTCCAACTGCAGAGTTGGGGAAAGCACCAACACTTTTTTTTTATTTCATTCTTCTTCCTTCCAAAAAGACATATATGTTATATAAGTTAACATTGTTATATGTGTTAAAATAATTTGTAAAGAAAGAAAATATTAAATAGACATAGAAATATTTAAAATAACAATAGTTATTATTAAAATTTAAATTAATAAAATTATGAATAACTAAGATTAAAATAAGTTTGAAAAGAGATTTAAAGTTTGAGGTTTAATTTTTTTGTATCACTTCTTACTATATAATAAGAAAGTAAATGTTGATTAAATTTTCAATAAATACTATACTTCTCAGGATGTTTCTAAAGACATTAACATACTCTAGTGTTTCTTTAATAAAGTATTAAACATGAAGGTCTTGATAAACTAATACAGATACTTAATGAACAAAAATGATTGTGCTCATATTAATTTCTAAATGCTACTCAATTCAAACTAACAAAAAAGGTTAATCAAGTAATGCTAGTTAATGATACTGTGAAAATTCTTCATGTATCTCTTATGACCAGAAGTAATTACCACACAACTGATTCTATTAAAATAATGAAATTTGAAACATATTAACTATGTCATATTGGAATTTCATCTAGTTTGCCTAGTATTGTATATTATTATAATGAAAACCAGTCATCTTACATGACACTGTAACAAAAACCATGAAAGGCACAATAGTAATACATGGAGGTTTTAAAAATAAACATTGATCTATTTTTAAATCTTTGATATGTTCATGGAAAGTAAATTCTTTATTTTGTTTCGTGGCTGTCAATATCCTTCTCACTCACACTCAAAAACTACTTGAGCTCTGTCCTAGGCTTAGGAAAAAACCTTGTGGTATTCTAGTAGGGCCATGCCCTTTACCCACTAGAGATAGTGAAAAGAGAAATGGTGCCAAAAATGTGCCAAATACAGGTCGGATGTTTACTTGAGTTGCTTTCAAAGCAGATGACGATTACCCTCCTTTAGAGTCCTCTTCACTGAGCCCTCATATTCTCTGTAAGGTTAATGTTATTTAGCTAAAACTCTGCCTTGCTCCATTAAAATCACATCCCATACATTATACTAGAAGGTATTCAGCAGATAACTAGGAAGTGATAATCCATTCACACACTGGGATCTGATATAGAGGAAGCCTTTGTGCCAGAAACAAAAGAATAAACAACACTGAGTGGGGGGGAATTTGAGGGTGGGGAGGTAGGAGTGGGGGTGTAGGTGGGGGCACATCTTCATAGAAGCAGGAGGAGGGGAGATGGGATAGGAGGTTCCTGGGTGGTGGGGGGAATGGGGTAAGGGGATAAAATCTGATATGTAAATATAATGTCCAATAAAAAATAAAATAAAAAAATAAAATAGAGTTGCAACAAGGGAGATGGATGAATGGTTGAATGTGTGAGGAGTGGGTAGATTGCACAAATGATGGGCAGGCTACTAGATGGATGAACAGGTAGTGGATGGATGGCTAGATGGCCAAAGGAGTACATGGATGACTGAGGAGGTGAAAGGGCAAAAGTCCCTGGGTTCAAGTCCTCACAGCTCAAAGTAAGGTAAAATAAAAATTTATCCATGTTCATTACATGCTCAATATGTTTATTATAATATATCAGACTTAACATGGGAAGTTAAGACTCTGATATTGTCCATATTTAATTTTTCTCTCATATATTATATTCTGACTACAGTTTTCTCTCCCTCCTACCTTCCTGGGCTCCCTATGTCCCCCTATCACCCCTGAACCTCTACTCCTCCATTTTTCTTCAGAAAAGGACAGGCCTCCCAGGGATATTAACTGAATATAGCATATTTATTTGTAAAATGACTAGGCATCTCCACTCATATTTAGGCACAAAATGGCAGCATAGTAGAAGAAAAGGGTCCCCAAAGCACCCAAAAGTTAAGACAGCCCTGCCCCCACTAATACTGTTTGTTCCACAGGAAGACCAAGCTATCAAACCATAGCATATATGCAGAAACCTAGCTCAGAACCATACAGGCTCTCTGATTGTCACTTCTGTCTCTATAACCCCCTATGAGCCAAAGTTAGTTGAATCTGTGGATTTTTTATGTTGTTTTTTGTTGGGGTCTAGCCTCAACACAGGATCAAAGTCCTCAACTGGAAACGGATATTTGGAAGGCGCTTAATATATACAGACTACTTTTTTGGGTGCAAGCTGACAGGCACAAGGCTTTAAGTTTCTCTCCTCTCACTCTGTTTTTTTTTTCTTTTTTCTTTCTTGCTCATTTGCTTGTAGCTGGAAGCTGTACATACTCTGTATTCTCCTGTGTACTCTGTTTTTTCCTGTGGGCTTTACTTTTCTAGAACTCCTACACTGTTACACACCTCTGTGCATTCCCCGATCACTCCCACACATGCTCGTCACACACATCTCACACACACCACATGTATTCTCTTTTCACTCACACACATACTCTCCATACACACCTCACATTCTCTCTTCACTCTTTACATTCTCTCTTCACTCACTCCTCACATTCTCTTCTCATGCTGTCCACATTCACCTCATGATCTTCACTTGTTCATTACCTGTTCTCTCCCTTATTTGTTCACTCACCCCGTCAGTGGATCTTCACATGCTCACTACTTGCTCACTGACCTTTATCTTGTCCCAGTCTTTTGTTGATACTCTAAAAACAGATTGAAAAAATGTATGATCATTGTCAAATCAAATTTTAAAAAGGAAGAATTAAGAATTACAATTGTTCCCCAAAGTTTCAAGCTGTTCCTATTTCCAGGCCTGTAGCTAAAATAATAATAATTGTAAATTTATCATTATTTGAACTTTAACTTTTGGCTTATTATACTTTAGAACTCAGAGCTCCAAGGTCAGCTACTTGCATTGTCCTGTAAAGTTCTAATGATAAATGACATAGGCAAGGCTGCTAGGCAGTGGCCAGAAAGAATCAAGTTAACTCTTAACTCAGTAGTTTTGCTAGCTTTTTGTTTCTGTACATTGCACACAATGACTCTCCTAAGAGTCCCAGTGTTTTGACTTAGATCTACTAATATATAATTTTATGTACTCTATACTTGTTTGTCTAAAAACCACTTTTAAATGTTGTTTAAAATTTCTTTTATAACTTCATTAGTTTTTTCTTTTCTCAGGGTCCCAATGTGGGCTCTATTTTATTTTCTAATAATTTCTACAAACTTTCTTTGTAAGTCAAACATTAATCTGGAACTACCATTGTGTAGTTATTGCTGTGTTTCCAAGATGGAAACACACAGCATGCACCTGGGCTGTTAGGACTGTGCTGTGCTGTGCCCCATGTCTCAATTTTTAATTGTTTAAGAATCATTACATCAAGGAGCATCTAGTTTCACAGAATTCACCAGAGCAAAAGGAGAAATAAGTAAGAAAGTCAGATAATATAATAATAGAATAATTATGTACACCAAGGTGAACTGAAAAATAGTCATGCACAAATGAAATCCATATAGCTGTTGTCCAGGGCTAAGGTTAGGAGAAATGGGAACAACTGAAAATGGAAATAAAAAGAACAAAGAAAACACAAATTGAAGGAATCCTGGAGATGGAAAATCCAGCTAAGCAAACAGGTATTATAGATGCAAGCATCACCAACAGAATGCAAGAGATGGAATAGAGATGTCTCCATCCCAGCCGACTGTAGGCAGTCCCTGTCATTATATGCTGTCTTCAACAGTTTTTGACACTCTGGCTCTTATAATCCTTCCTCCCCTGTCCTGCAGGATTCCCCTAATTCTTCGTAATATTTAGCTGTGGTGTCTCCATCTGTTTTTATCAATTGCTGGATGAATACTCCTTGATGACAACTGTGCTAGGCTCCTGACTACAAGTATAGGAGAATATCATTAGGAATCATCTCAATACCTGAAAATGGAAATAGAAAGAATAAAGAAAACACAAACTAGGAAGGAATCCTAGAGATGGAAAATCCAGCTAAGCAAACAGGTATTATAGATGCAAGCATCACCAACAGAATACCAAGAGATGAAAGAGAGAGTCTCAGGCATTGAAGATACAATAAAAGAAACTAATAGTCAGTTCAGGAAAATGTACAATCTATATAACTTTTCACATAAAACATCCAGGAAAGCTGGGGCACTAGGAAAAGACCAAAACTAAAGATAACACTAATAGGAGAAACCAAGCTCAAAAACTCAGAAAATGTTCCTAACAAAATTATAGAAGAAATTTTTCATAACATGAAAAAGATGCCTATAAAGGTATAAGAATCTTAGAGAACATCAAAAATATTGGACCAGAATAGAAAGTCCCCTGCCACATAATTATCAAAACATAGAACATACAGAACAAAGAAAAAATTAAAAGCTCAAAGGGAAAGGGAACATGTAATATATAAAGGCAGACCTATTAAAATTATACCCAATTTCTCAACAGAAACTCTAAAAGTGAGAAGGGCCAGGACAAATATTGGAGATTCTAAGAAACCACAGATGACAGCCCAGATTCTTACATCCAGGAAAACTTTCAATCACCATTGATGGAGAAAACAAGATTTTCTGTAGAGGAATTTTAACCCAGTAATATGGCTGCTTAGGCAAGTGATCACATCTAAAGACTTTCTAAATCTACATAATCTGGCCAGTGTGTAGATATACCATGGATTACAATGTGATCTGGCTGGAACAGACATACCCACAGCACACACATTTAATGTCTAACAATGATGGTAAAGTTAGCTTGTAGAATGGAGCAGCCATGTTTAAAAGTCATGTCTAATTGAGGGGTAGTCAAAGTGATCAATCAAAGATTCGGCAGAGTCATAGATAAGTTATACCCAACTCAGGAGAACAGCACAGGAAAGACAGACTAATTTAAGAACGGGGAGAGAAAGGGGTGGTAACTGGTAAGTAAGAAGGTATTTTGTTCCATTGTGTGTGGGGATTATCTTTAAACATTGTTTGTGTTGGTTTATCTGAGGCCCCTGGCACATGTGTAGCAGCAGTCTGCCTGGTCAGGTCTCATTGGGATTAGATATGCTTAATACTCAAGAGACTTGAGGCCCCAGGGAAGGGGGAGGCCTGATGGGGAAGGGATCAAAATCACTCTCTTGGGGGCAATTGGGAGGAGGAATGGGATGAGGACTTGTAGGGGGGGGGGACAAAGACTGGAATGTAAATAAATAAAATAATTTAAAAAAAATTTAAAAAGAAATAGAGGCTCATAATTTCTAATCATGAGAAAAGTTTTAAATTTAAGGTAAATGAGCTAGACACTATTCTGTATGTAGGATAAAAAATTAAAAGTCAAGGTAAAATTGGGGCCTATTTAAAATTAGCATAATGATAAACAGTATTTCTCTGAGGTAGGCGTAAATGATCAGAGAGAAAAAGGAATAAGCTTACCCAAGTGGGGAAAACACACCCCTGAAAAACACAAATTGTCAATGTGGAGAAATTGAAGCATTAGTAAACAAGCTTGTTTCATCCGTCAGCATAATATGAAAATAATGTCCCAAGTCACGAGCCGAGTGAGTGATGTAGACACATCTGTTTGGAAGTGCTATTGAATGTGAAACCTGGACCTGGTATCTGAAGTCTTGCATATGTGCAAGTTATAGGGCTACAGCAACTCTGTGAGTAGAACAGTTGTGTACCACAGGGTAGCTGGCTTCCAGGCTCAGTTTTGTCCAATGCCTGATCATGCCCAATGTGTACATACAGAGCCAAAAAAAAAAAAAAAAAAAAAAAAAAAAAAAAAAACCCTCACAGTTTCTAAAATACTATCCACATGGCTCCTCTCTTGTGGAATATGGCACATTTCATTTTGACATTAAAAAAAATTATTAAACCAGATTGTGGATTTCAGTGAGAAGTGTTCTAGCTGAATCAGCATATCATTACCTTTCCTTGAAACTTAATACTGCATATTCTACAAATATAATACTGAAGACATTGTTTGCACCACATCCTTTAATATAAACTCATAGGATATGTTTATTTCTGTGTCTATTTTGGAAACTAATTTTTTTGAGTACTACAATTAGTCATGTCTCTCACCATATTTCCTTCTTTGTGTTGGACTCATGAAGTGTAGAGTCTAATTTCTGAACTCTGTTCAGCTAGTTGATGAAAGAACAGAGAATGTTTTGTGTGTGTTAACATCATGATCCATACATTCTAGCCTTTCCTTTCATTGGTTCTGTATTTGCAAATGTACATGCACTGGATATATACATGTGTATATAACTATATATATATAGTTCTGTTAACATATATATATATGTTAACAGAAAGAAATCCCCCTCCACAACCAAAGAGAAACTATTAAATTTGTGAATTATATTCTGCTCTGTTACTATTCCCACAGCATTTTCTTCTTTTCTGTTTTTCACTTTAAGCTTCATCTCTCTTTCAGAAAATTTTTTATTAGATATTTTATTTATTTCATTTCAGATGCCATCCCCTTTCCCCATTTTTCCTCCCTAGAACCCCATATCCCATCCACTCTCCTCCTTTTTGCTTTTATACCATTTTAATTACATGCATGTATTAAGGTCAGTTCTAGGTTGAGGGTCTAGCAATACAATACATGCAAATAGTCAAGGAACAAGCAAGACAATAAACACAGATAGTCAAAGAACAAGCAAGGCAATAAACAAAATTCTGTAAACACTCCCACAATCACTGTTTCTAAGGGCTTATCAGGATGACCAAAATATCTGAGCCTACTTTTCTGTCCTAGACCAAAGTCATTTTCATGTCTGAAGTCTACTTCTTTGTTCTAGCCTAAGATTTAGATTTCCTGTCTGAAATTACTTCATTCTAGCCTAAGATTTAGATTCCTGTTTGAAATTACTTCTTTGTTCTAGTCTAATGTCAGAATCCTGTATGAAGCCCACTTCCTTGTCCTTGGACAATGTCATATTCCTGTCAAGCAGCTCATTTCCTTGTCCTTGGCCCATGTCAGATTCTTATTTAACCCATTAATAAATGCCTACTTGACAATTATTTCACTAGCTACTATTTACATGTTACTACATATAGCACACATGATGTTATGAACTTACTACCTGGATACTGTAAAAGCAAAAATATAAATGTCTAGGAAGTTTAGGTACTAATGCCCCTTCATTCTACTACATGAAGACATAGTGAACTAGACATTTATAAGGTAGACAGGGCCAACTAAAAGGGCATGGGAAGCATCACAGGCTACTGTGAATGTAAAGGAGGATGAAATATCCCTCTTGTGATGCACCGCATGGTGCTGCTAAATATACCTGTGGTTGAGGTGAACATACATATCACAACAGATATAAGGCTCAGCTTCCTTACAGCATCACTGCTGTGCTTCCTACAGCATCACTGCTGTGGTTCCTTACAGTATCACTGCTGTGCTTCCTACAGCATCACTGCTGTGCCTCCTTACAGTATCACTGCTGTGCTTCCTACAGCATCACTGCTGTGGTTCCTGACAGCATCACTGCTGTGCTTCCTACAGCATCACTGCTGTGGTTCCTGACAGCATCACTGCTGTGCTTCCTACAACATCACTGCTGTGGTTCCTTACAGTATCACTGCTGTGCTTCCTACAGCATCACTGCTGTGCTTCCTATAGCATCACTGCTGTGCCTCCTTACAGTATCACTGCTGTGCTTCCTACAGCATCACTGCTGTGCTTCCTACAGCATCACTGCTGTGCTTCCTACAGCATCACTGCTGTGCTTCCTACAGCATCACTGCTGTGCCTCCTTACAGTATCACTGCTGTGCTTCCTACAGCATCACTGCTGTGCCTCCTTACAGTATCACTGCTGTGCTTCCTACAGCATCACTGCTGTGCTTCCTACAGCATCACTGCTGTGCTTCCTACAGCATCACTGCTGTGCCTCCTTACAGTATCACTGCTGTGCTTCCTACAGCATCACTGCTGTGGTTCCTGACAGCATCACTGCTGTGCTTCCTACAGCATCACTGCTGTGCTTCCTACAGCATCACTGCTGTGCTTCCTGACAGCATCACTGCTGTGCTTCCTGACAGCATCACTGATGTGCTTCCTACAGCATCACTGCTGTGCTTCCTTATAGCATCACTGTTGTGCTAGCTGAGGCTGAGGACAGAGGCTATGCCTCAATTCTCTTTAGGTTTTCATGTTTGTATGAAGCATTAGATACTTTGGAATTGTGGGACCTTTTTCATATATCTCCCACTTCAACCACAGCTACAAATGAGAAAGGGAAAGACAATTGAACTGCAGAGATGCATCAGTGGGTGAAGTGTTTGCAATGCAAACACAACCGCCTCAATCAAAACCCAAAGAACTATGTAAGA
This sequence comes from Arvicanthis niloticus, assembly GCF_011762505.2. Taxonomy (NCBI): domain Eukaryota; kingdom Metazoa; phylum Chordata; class Mammalia; order Rodentia; family Muridae; genus Arvicanthis; species Arvicanthis niloticus. The sequence goes on from NC_047668.1 coordinate 27,810,179, forward strand.
TGTGGGTGTGTTATCACATGCCTGTACTCACAGGGCTTTTGTGGTGATAGGAAGGGTAGAGACAGGAGAATCCTGTCTAACCTGTGTGTACACTGAGGCAAACAACACAATGGCCCTGCCTCAGAAAGGATGGGAGGTGAGAACTCAAACCTAAAGTTGACCTTGAGCCTCCATAGGCTGACCTGTTCCTTCACACATATACACATGTCATATACTCCAGAACAAAATGAAGAAGGAGAGGGGATAAGGAAGAAAGAAGGTAGAAGGAAGGAGGGAAAGAGGGAAGGGGAATGGAGAAAAAGAGAGATGAAAGAAGAGGGATGAAAGGGAATTGGAAGGGAGGGAATGAGAGATGAGAGGAGAGAAGAGGAGGAGAGGGAGGCAAGGGAAGGGAGAGGAAAAAAATAAGACAATTTTCTATCTTAAGCATTCTGGTTTGTGGGGTAGGGTGAAGGTAGCTATCAGAGTTCAGAAAACACTTCCCAAAAGCATGAGATTGTTTAGATTGCTTCAAGGAATCACTTTATAAAAAAAAAAAGAACTGATATTGAAAGCAATTTACTAAACATGTTCACCTCACAAGTTAAATATTATACAAAATACATGTAACCCAGTTTAATTTTGGGAGGTTTCATGGCCTTTGAAAAGCATTTTGAAAAAAATAGTTATTATTATAGTATGTTACATTCTTAAACAGAACAAGTTTTATCTTCTCAAATGTCCAGTGCTTACTAGGATACAATGCAATGACAGAGGGAGGTTAAAAAAAAAAAGGGAGGTTTGCTGCTTTGGGTGATGGGAATGGGGAGATGGCTCTGGGGTGAATGGGGCTTGCTACTCTGCCAGAGAATCTGAGCTTGGTTCCAAGCAACCATATTAGACCACTTATCCCTCTCCCTAGCTCTAGCTTCAAAGTATCTTACTGTCTCTTCCAGACCCCTGAGGCAGGCATACACACACATAGATTTACACACAGATACACATAAATAAAATAAAAGTAATTAAAAAATAATGGATGCCAATGATAAAGTTATTATTTAAACATGGACCTGATCATGGGAGCACAAAGCTCTGTGATTTCTACTGTAACACAGAGTTTCATTTGACAAGCTTTGTGCACTATTACTAAGAGCACTTACTGCCAGACAGACAGCAACATGCACATGTAACCCATAATAATAAATACATACATATACCACACGCATACAAACTACCATGTCCACATGCGTACAGAACACATGCATACCACAACATACATAAACACATGCAAATTGATTAATGTAAAAATCATAACACACCAAAGCCAAGTAAAAGAACAAATCCATTACCCTTGCTACTGTTCATTTGCAAGCTGGTCTGCCCTGTTCTTAACCTCTGACTTTCCTTTGTCCCTGACCACTGATATGCAGTCTGTCATGGATACATTTTTATTCTCTCATTTATATAAATGAAATCACAAAGTGTGCATTTTCCTTGGAGGAAGCATTCTTAAAATAATCACGCTTGTTTTAATACTTGTGTATGAATCTAAAGTTGGTTCCTCCTTACTTCTGAGCAGTATTCCATTACAGATGTCATACTGCATAACTGATTGATTTGTCAATGGGTATTTGTATGTGTTGAGATGGACTTCTTATTCTTTGCTAGGACTATGAGCCATATCAGCCTTTTAAATAGGTTTGAACTAATGAAGAAAACCAAAATTCTGTTTTATGAAATAATGTGGTATGTTGATAAAGGTACTCATATTATAATGCTTAAGTCAGGCTAATGTATCCCTTCAAAGGTCTATCATTTCTTCAGACTAATAACATTCAACAATCTTTTCTCCAACCTCTGTATACAAAACACTGCTGTCATTTTAAATCACCCTCCTTTACAACAACATACCAAAGATTCTTAATCTAAGTATAGCTTAATACCCTTTGATGGTTCTTTCCTTCCTATCTACCTCTCCCTCCCTTCAGGCTACTTCTCCATCTCTGTCAAACTTATTACTGTGAAGTAGTATGCGCCCAGTGCTTTCCCCCTTCTACGTGCGAATGTGACGATGAAGCACTTGTCTTTCCACGCCGAGTTTTACATGATAATGACTCTAATTGTACCCTGTCTTTGCCAATGCCATTGCCTCCTTCTTTTTATGGCCAAATAGTTTACACTAGTTTTGTGGATCACGTCATTATGCATTGGTTAGTTGATTGGATAGTTTATTTTTCACTTCTTGGTGATTCTGAACAATGCACAGTAAACAAGTGAGCATAAATGTCTCCATACCTATGGCTATGTATGAAGTAACGAAATTGTGTCATACGAAGACTCTGCCACTGAAAACATACAAGGTTTCCCTTCTCCACATCCTGACAGCACTTGCTGTCTTGTCTTTTTGATAATGGCTATTTTTACTTGTGTGAGGTGATGCCTCCTCATGGTTTTCACCTGCATTTCCTGAGATCAGTAATATAGTAAGTCGGAAAATTGCACAGCTGAAATCACTTCTATCATTTTCCTTAATTGCATGTGCATGCATCCTCATAGCTTTATAAAATTAGTGTCTTTCTGTGGGTATTAGGTAGCCAGAGTTGAACCACTGTTGTAGACATCACTGCCTTTTGCCCTGGGATAGAAAAATTCATATGATTACAAAGAGCATGTATTCATGTAATTTAGTGATTAAGTACAAGAGGACATTTAAGATTTTTACACACATTTAAAATCCATTGCAATTTTTTAAAATCTCATTTAAAGTATCTTTTATCTTAATTAGAGGTTGCTAAGTTGCTACCTATAAGTATAAGTGAGCCGGTTAAACTCTTACAGTCTTGTTTTGCTATCAATAGACAGACACTTTACACTGTGTCTTCAAGTATTGGTGAATGTACAATGTCAAAGGTGGAGGCTAGTCTACAATTTAAAAGGCTTCACATCTGTGTGATGCCATTCTCAGTCTTTACCCACGTGTTTTATTTTTAGTGTCAACCTTTATTATGTGCTTCTTGTTTTCCAGATGAGTCATGTGTGCGTACAAGGTGTCTGAAGCAAAGTCCTTATTATTTGTGAGATGGACATTTAAAATCCACCTAGGTCCCCTCACCTCACCTACAAAAATCATTTAAATCTAATTGAAAAAGCATGATTTTAGGAATAAGCTAGGTCAGAGTTTTTAGAAAAACATACTATAAGAACAACTTTTGTACTGTTCCTATGACATATATGAAAATAAATGAATGGTGTAAAAATATTATCCTAACATTTACAAATGTGTGCTTCCATAAGGTGCATATGGGATGTCCAAAGTGACTGTGGCAAGGAGCCTTGGCCATGTTTCTGCATAGCAGATGCAGTCTGTATTCTCTGGTGCTCCCGATGGTTATGTTTCAGCAGAGCTAGTCTTATACACAAGTCATGTCACAATCTACAGGAGATGCACTTATTTGAGGAACAGTCCAGCCTTCTTAGGAGTGCTTTACAGTAAACTACAGCCAGACTAACCCGGTACATGAATCCTAGAGGCACAGCTGCAGGTACATCGCTCTTTAAGACTGTCTATAAGAAATATTAAATGTCACAGTGCATAATTTATCAATGCCAATAGCTCAAAAGTAAAGATCTGAGGGGATTAACCTATGCAGCCAAACTATCTGTCATATCACAATATTTAACATGTACTTTTAATTAATAAAAGGACAGTCTATTACCTTTGTGGAAGCAGCTGATCAATTCCTTTTTAAAATGTATTTAACTTTATGTGCATAAGTGTTTTTTGCTTACATAATATGTATGTGCCCCATGTGTATGCCTGGTGTCCAGGAAGGACAAAAGAAGGTGACGTATCTTCTTGAACTGAAGTTATGGATGGTTGTCAACCAGAATATAGGTGCTGGGACCGAACCCATCTCCTCTGTGAGAGCAGCAAGTGCTTTGAACTGTTGCTGGGAACGAGCCCATCATCTCTGAAAAAGCAACGATTGCTCCTAACTGTTGAGAGATTTCTCTAAATCTCTCTAGCTGCATTTATCAGCTTCTACAGTCTGAGTTGTTTTAGTAGCTTTCTGGTAATTTTCTACAACATTATGAATATGAAAACCATCAGGCTTTTTGGGTGTTTTAAAATGTCATCGATTACAGCCAATCCTGCTAGCCATAGCTTATAGTCACAAAACTACAAGACTGTAGTTCTCAACACTAAGTCTAGAAAGATCTTATCCAATAGTTTCCACAAACAAAAAATTATTCTTTTTATTTTTAGTTTAGTTTTTTTTTAGATTATATATTTCCCCCTCCCTTTCTTCTCTCCAAACACTCCCATGAATCCTCTAAGTTTGAAGTTCAATGTTTATATTCCTGAAAAGTGAAGCAAGCAGATCCAACAGGGGAGCAATTTGACACAGATGTTGCCAAAGGATATCAGTTACTACTTAACCTATTAACACAGCTACTGGATTCAATTGTCTATTTACATTTGGCACTAAATCAAATTGAGCAAATTTAATGCCACTGATTGATTACCTCCTCCATATTTTAAAACAGGATGTCTAGATGCTTTGTAAAAAGTTACATTACAAGCTACCTGTTTTGCAGTTGCCTATGACTTTATGCAGTTGTCTCAGACATTTGAACTTCATTGTAAAAATATCATGCATCTTATAGTTTTCATATTCTTATTTGAATTATTTCTTTTATCTTTGAGGTTTCTTTTACTATATTCTTTTCACTGAAATTAATTGTTTTCATTCAGGATTTGAATACATTTAGAAACAATATTTTCAGGGTTTTTCTCTATGTAAATCAAGCTTTAGTACAAAACTAAATAATTGAAAGGCAAGAATTTTCAGTCAAAAAATCCCTGCTATTATATTCACTTGCTTTCGTGCTTTCTCGTGGTGCCCTATCATGTCCTTGTATCTTAATACTCCAATTTTCAAATCCAAATACCAAGGAAGACAGAATGTCTTACAATGAGCCCCATTTTCCAGATTAATGCACCTGAGAAACATTTATCCTTATTTAATATCCCTTACTCATTTCCTCTCCTGTTATAGGGATAGCACAGCTGTTTATCTGGCAATTATCTCTGAATCTATTAGTGAAAATGTCTAAATTAATCACAAAAGGACAAGTGCATCCCAGAGTAACTGTGGTACACATACAAGACTTGTGTCTTTCTGTCCTCCTCACCAGTTCCATACGGTAGCATTGTTACATGATACTGTAAATCAGAAATTTGTTCCAGATAGGTAAACCCCACATAGATGTATTGGGATCTATCATTTAATTCTAGTAAGCTTATCATTTACTCCATCAATTCTATTGTTCTGTGTTGCTGGTACAGACTAATCTCAAACAGTGAACAATAAACTTTATAATCAGGCATTATGGTCAATATTCCTAATGCACTGAAATATTTCACCTAGAATTTGACAGATTCAATATTATGATTAATAAGAAGAACATAGTTTATATTCAATTTAATGAATATTGGCATATTGCCTTTTTAATGCATGTGCTGTTTGGCAACTTAAAGACAGGGTAGTGAGAATCAAACATGTGAACTGAAAAATGGAGAAAAGAAATAAAGGGGAAAATGGAACGTAAACATAAACTAAAGTGTGACATTGGTCAGTTTATTCAGTTAAAGAACACTAGAACTTGTAAAACTATGCTATGTAAACTTGGATATCATGTATTTTGTAAAATAGCTTTCCTTTGTGAAATTAAAATATAAATATCATTTTTTCTTTACTCTCCCCAGCCCCACTCATAGTATACACCCTTTCCCTGATTTAAATCCATAGCCTCAGGGTCTTTTGTTTGTTTTCATCATTCTATTTATATATGTTGGAATATATTAAATATTTTAAAACCAAAACAAAACTGTATTCTTAAGAAGTTCTGCATCTGCTGAAGAAGCAGAGATACAAAGATGTAAATTATAGCAGAATTTTAAGTGGCATTTTTGTGGTAAGAGGAAGTGTCTTGGAAGCACAAAATGGGTAAGCATATGTGCCAGAAAAGAGACAATGCTTATCAGAGAGACAGTATTGTCCTTTCTAGTGGCACTGATAGGATCATGCATGGGCAGATGAATACAAATGGGGAGGAAGTGGAACACAAGCTTAATTCCCCAAAGACAAAACCTAGCATCCTTATCTTCTGTAGCAGTAAGAAGACGAATAGGAAGCCATCAGATTTAACTGTCTGTTTGGACACATCTCACTAACAAAATATGACTAAGATAGAATAATCTCAAGGTTAACATTTCTTCTCTAGGTTCAAAAAATGGTCAGGGGTAGGTATAATCAGGATTTCTAAAGTTACAATAGAAGTGAAAGAAAATTGCCATTTGTATTTTTTCAAGCAACCTTATTTTTGTGGTCACTTCATGATATGTCTATTTATGTGTATTAAGTCTACCTGAAAAACGCAGGTGTGTATGTACTATTTGTGGTTTGAAATGCTCCAAGTGTCTACTTCCAGCCCCATGTGGAGGGTGATGTGATGACATGGCCATAGCCAATTAGCTATGAGATGAAGAGAATATCGACAAAACAAGGACTCCACATTTATCAGCTCTGGGGAGAGGAATGGGGAGTGAAGATTGAAGAGTCAGAGTCACGTAGTTTTAGTCTCTACAGTTTATCTGTCTGGGTGTTGTTTGTTTATTCATTGTTTTAAAAAGTTGCTTAACTTTACTAGACCACAGTTTCCTTTTTGGTAAAACTGGACTAATAATTGTAATTTTTTTCATATACGTTTATAGTACCAAATACGAGCTAGAGCATAGGCAACGTGTTCAGCAACGCTGTCCATATAAGCTCTGCTTATCACCGAGCCTAACACACATAAACACTTTCCGAATAAACTTAAGTGAAAATGAGTGAAATATTGCTAATAAATGATCACTAAATGGTTAAACATAGACGTTAAAAATAATAACTCTCCTCGCAAGGCAATGCTGTTTATGTAATCTCCCCACAGTTTAAGCCAACCAACATTTAATAAGAATACTTCTATTTCAGAAAAAGAGAGATGTTATCCACGTTATTCTGATAGTATATTTGAAGTTTGGGTCTCACTACTCTAAAAATATTTTCAAAACTAAAATAATTACCTTCAAGCTTTTGTAATTCATTTCCACTCTACTTGCCTAGTTGGTTCTTTGCTAGAATGCTGAGTTGAAGAATGGACCATTAAGTTTTTTTATTTTTTGTGAGAAGCCTGAGAAATCTCACTACGTTGTTTCTGAGATCTAAGTAATATCTGCATACATTTGCTTAAAGAGCTTAGAGAAGTTCTCAGAATCCAAATTATTCTCTATGTACACACAGTCTCAGGATGCTGTACTGAAGGCATGTAGAAATATGATTTTTCTAATGGCTTAAATGCTCATTACTACAGCTGAAGAACGAGACTGGGGTTTTATTTTTAATGCACTTGGTTTCCTATTGTTAATCACAATACACATGATTTTCTAAGAAACAGACTAGTATAATAAAACTTTATTGTTAATTAACCTTTACACCAAGTGGCTAATGACACCCACATTACAGATTGAATCAATGCAGAGCTAAATAATTCTAAACTTATTTTATAAGTCTTCATTTATAAAAGCATGCTCACTTAATAAAATATATGAGTTTAAATTTTAAGATTTGACTCTTAAGAAAAGTAGCCATCTTAAAAGGGACATTTCAGAAATAGTACCTGATGATACTGATCCTCATACCTATTAATGGGCAGTTATTAGTATTGATTTGTAAATTTTATTAATTAAGATGTACTGTTTGAGTCTTAGCAAGAGAAAAATATAGAATTCAAAAATATGTTGTGTACCATTCACAAAAGCATAAACTCAATTACTACAGGAGACAATCAGGTACAAAGAAGAAAAGATTCATTTGAGTATGTCTCTAATAAAATTACAAATCATTATATTATTAACTTTAAAGTGTGTATTAAGATGCCTAGATGACCCCTCACTTGTAAATCAATATCAATTAAAAAATAATCATGATCAGAAACTAAACCATGTCTGTGTTGCTGAAAACAGGTTCTCCTTGGTGACAAATCACTGCTACCACCTCTCACACTATTGGGTGATGTTTACCATATGTCCTGAGATTGATAGTGGGATTTAATGAGTTCTTACATGCAATTAAATAATCAAGAGTTCCTGCTGCTACATGGCATACGTGATATAACAGTGACAAATGAGAGAATATCTACAACCTAATCAAAAGGACATATTTCCTTGGGAACAAAATAATATTATCCAACAGTGCAATCACAGTACAAAAGAACATAGGAAGGACACCAACAGAATGAGATAAATCATGTCCTCTTTTCATTATTCTGACTGCACAGTTTCCATTTATTGAGCTGTATTAAATCAGAAGGAAAATTAGGCTCATTAAATATGTTTAATGTATCATATGTTGTTGGTTGGTGTATTTATGTGTACACACACATACACACACATCCTTAATTTAAAAAAGAGACTATTGTGAAAAATCATTAGCAGTAAAATATATTATTTTCTAGCCTTCTAAGAAAAACGTATCAAGAATAAAGACAAACAGGAATGCCAAAAAAAAAAAAAAAATTTCAAGGCTGCCATAGGTAGTTTTCTTTGAGACTTCAGTATAAAATTTTATTCTACTGGCCTCCCTTGGTGTTCAACCCAAGTAAATGTAGCATAATTTTGTTTTTGTCAGTTCATCTATGGGTGTGAAGTTACAATAAAATAATCCATTACCCCTGAGGATTCTCTACATTATTATTATTTCTCTGCAGTAATTTCCTATAAATGTCAAGGAAAAATTCTCTAATGTGTATAAGATTTCATGATACAACTTTGCTTGTCTTTCATATTACTAGGAAATTACTCTGTGTTCTATTAAATTCTGATGAACTTTGAATTTCATTCATGGTATCCCAGGAGGTCTATATCTTTGCTTCTCATATTTGCTTTCCTAGAAGCAGGTAAGGAGGTAATAATGAGAATAGTAACAAATGTTTATTATAAACTCTGTGCTGGTATGCTGCTTGCTTATTTTATCTAACAAAAACCCTGTTCATGTATTATTCTTGCCTTTTGGGGAGCTGAGACATAGCTTTATGAAGGGGAAAGTAGAAGAAACTCGGTAGGAGAAAGCATTGGAATTTAGGTCCTTGCACTTTTAATATAGCTTTGTAGACAAGTAAAATATTCTAGAATTTTCCATATATATATATATATATATATATATATATATATATATATATATATATATTAGCTCTCTGACTTTGGAGAAGTTATTTAGGTTACTCCATCTCCATAAGTTTTTTTTTCACAAAAAGGAGAGAAGATAATAGGCCTACTAAATTATTTATCCAGTACATTTGTTTATTTTTTCAGATGTATATTAGACATACACTATAATAAGCTGGGATATATGGATAAGCATTTGTGACCCTTGAAGAATGTACATCTCAATTGAAGAAAATAAACAAGTAAATAGAATGTTAGCACACATGCTATCTATTTGCAATCGTTGATGGAAGTAGAACAGTAGAATATGAGGAATCAAAATTAAACAAAAACACAGGAATAAAGACAAATCGAGTTGAGTATAAGGTTGTTAAAAGGTTCCTCTCTAGAAAAGCTAGCTCCTGCTGTATTAGCCTGAGTCTGAAAACCAACTTCATATTGGTTCAATGAATCATGAAGGCCTGAAGAGACAGTGAGATTATGCAAGATTTAGGGAACTAAACTTCATTTAGTTTAGAGCTCAAATAAAGTTCAAGGGAAATAATGTTATTAGTCAAAGAAGTAAATAAAAATAGTTTTGTATTTTTAGAAGCCAGAAGGTTTGCTCTTCTTTCTGAAGGGCATGCAGAAGGGAAAAAAATGCTGACTAATCAGGGAAGGAGGAAGTGTGAAAGTATGCAAGAGAGTTACTGCAGATACAGATAGTGATGGCCCACATAAGTGTAGTGGGGTCATGATGGGGGGGAAAAAAAAGGAAGATCCAGGAAGTACAAAAATAAAAAATAAAAAAAAAAAAAAAAAACAACACGATCTCAATACATAAAAATGGGGTAGAGGAGGAAAAAAAAAAAAAAAAAAAAGGTCTCTAAGGGGAATTTTCATCCAGCAACATGTGATATGGCATGGGATTACATGTAAAGGCCTAGGACTGGATGAACAAGCTGGAATGTACACACACCACTCATGCATGTTGGATACTAGAGCTTAGAAGTCAAGACTACAATAAATTCCCCCCCCCCAAAATCATATTAACATAAGACAGTAGGCATGGCAAGGATGATACTCTTCTTCAGTTACTTCAAATACTTTTGGTTGCAACTATTTCTTGGCTATGTGACCATTTCTACATGCCCCATCCAGTAGAAACATTCTCTTTCCACCATATCTTTCTGTAGAAAAAAAGCCTTGGGACTTTCTTACTACCTATGAATCAAGCGACACTGAAACTAAGCCCTGGTGCTTTTATGTGTACAATTTATAAGTACAGTCTTGCATAATGGTTCCTTTTTGACCGGTCAGGGAGGAAAGCCAGTTTGTATATTATTTTCCCTTTCTATTTTGACAGCCTTTTCTCAGAAGCAATGATGATTTACAGAACCTCTCAGTATATGGTGACAAGAAATTAAAGACCACAGTTCTACATACCATGATTTGTTTGATTGGCAGAATAGTAACAGCCCACCTTCCCCATGAAGCATACCTTGCATTCCACACCCTTATGCAAATACCATGCCTGGATGTCCAAAGGCCCATTTTTATACCATTCTAGCAAAATCAAAATTTTAGAACAATTTGATACGATAACCACACTGCAACCAAGCAGCCATTGTGAATTCTAACCTATCAGTATCCAAAAGGAAGCTAAGCAACTTCAAATCCTGAAAATCCTTTTCTGGCAGAGTTATGATAATGAGTTAATTGACTGAATGTTTGTTAAGGAAACAACAGCATAATTTTTATGAGAGGTGATATATATCTAGGTAATTGAGAGGCATACTTCAGGATGCATGAAGACTAAAGACTAGACATTTTCTCTGAGTTTTAAAATACACGACACAAGGTTATACATTAAAGTCTATTGATTATATTGAATCAATAAGGAATAGAGGGAAATGTTTGGTTATAAAAAGGAAGCAAACATAAAAACTATCATCTCTCCACTATGCACAGGAAGGACTTCTAGGTTATAATACTTCTTTATCACTGCATCTATTCTGAATTGTATATTTAGCTATAATTGATGAATATTTAAGGAATTAGATATGTTTTAATATTTGCTAATCTAAAGGCCTTCAAACCATCTAAACAATGGGAATTCCATCTTTATTCCTGTTTGTTTTCTCCCATAGGATCATCTTTTACCCAAATCCCCTTATTTAAAATTTAAATTAAGTCAAGATTGTTTTAGTTTCTGTGTTTAATTTCTAGCAATAGCACTATGTCTCCTAAGGTTAGTTTAGAGGTAAGTTCTCCATTTCTATTTGGGAAATCTATAGGCTATAATTTAAGATTCCTTTATTTGACACATGCTTGAATTCCAAAACAAAAAAAATTTTTTGAGGAATTTTGGTGAAATTGTAAGAAATAGACTTTTATCAATATGCAAGCATCATAGCTTTTTCCATCATATGACTTATAACAATTATAAAGTAGAACAAGTACTTGCAGCATTATCTCATATGAGTTTGAAAAACTTGGTATTACTTGTCATGCCTACAAACAATTTTCAATTCACAAGACATTTCACATAATTCATTGTTACGCTCCATTAAACAAGACATCTTAGAACACCAAACACAACTATAAAAATGATAGTTTAGGGATTTGGGAACATCTTCCTGAGCTGCTGTAGTAACATTGTAGAGTATAAAATATACTAAGGGATAAATTACCTGGTACTTGATGTCTCCATGTTTTCAATGATGCAATGCAAAAACCTCAAAAGTAAAAAAAAAAAAAAAAAAAAATCCGGAGACAGACTTATAGAAGATATTTAATAAAACACTAAATTGTATAATGCTTCAAAAATACTTTATATGCATATTTTAAGGAAATGGTTTATGTAGAATGAGAGCAGTACAAAGATCTTAACAGCTGGCACTAAAATGCCATTGTCTTTATGTAAGATAAATGGAAGTTTAAAAATATGAAAACTTCAGTAGCATTATAATCTTTGAGTCTCTCAGAATCAATAAGTTCACAAAAATCACACACCTCATTAAATTCCACACAGATTGCAAAGCTAGCTATAATGTAGACACAGGCAGACAGTCTGTCTCAATATTATTACAGGAAGGGTTGGTTAAATTAATAGCTTTGCATTGATTAAAAAATCTTGCATTTTACATGTTCTTAAGTTGGTTCCCACCATTACCTTTCAATAACAGAACAAGCCTTCAGATAAATGTTCCTGCATTCAAGTACTAAAATACAAAGGTAGGCAATACATGTGTTTACAATATCCTATCTTTGTTTCTGTCATAAAGGGCTGCCTGACTAAAAGAGACAACATGTTTGCTTCTGTATATTCTTAGTGATTTTTTTTAGTGCTTAAAATCTTTGACTGTTAAGAATGTTAATTAGCCAGTAATGATAACTAAGCATAAAATGTTATTTATTATTTCATCATAAATTCTCTGAGCAAGTCATCATTTTGTCCAGGTAATGTACTCTCTGGCATTGCCTGTGATAATGCCACTGGCACCTGGTCCATTTGTAATCACTGTCCACTACGAAATTCTGTTTTACCAGATGACCAGGCAAATGAATTTTTTTGCATATTTATTTAGCTCATTTCCACTTTCACTCATTCAAGAAAACAAAATAGTTATGGAATTTACCCAGAAAGATTTCATTCTGAATGTGGATTTTTATAAAATGTGAACATTGACTTTTATTCAATATGAATTCCTTTGAAAATTTGATTGTATTTTCTTGTTCTCTTCAATAACAATTTATTTACCTGTTTTTGGTTTTGTTTAGTTTTGGATTTTTTTGTTGTTTTGTTTTTGGTTTTTTGAGACAGGGTTTCTCTATATAGCCCTGGCTGTCCTGGAACTCACTCTGTAGACCAGGCTGGCCTCGAACTCAGAAATCTGACTGTTTCTGCCTCCCAAGTGCTGGGATTAAAGGCGTGAGCCACCACTGCCCGCCTTACCTGTTATTTTCAAGTGCATTAAAATACAAGCACTTATTAAGTGCTTGTACAATCAAACTTATTTAAATACCCAAACATTTTTTCAACAAGATTTGATGAAATGATACTGTGATTATTAGAAACATTGTACTCATTATTTGGTTCCTTTCATTGATCTCCTCAATTAAATACGTGACCACATGAAAAATCCATCTGAGGCTCTGGGGCAGCATTAAATTAATTTGGTTCTCGTATATATTTAACATCTATTTATGTAAAATGAATTAATATCCTATACCAACATGTTATATATTATTTATATATCATAATGATTTGCCCATATTATATGTGTCTACATACACATTTAAAACCTTAATAACGGTAGTTGAAAATGTAGTCCATGGAGTTGAGATATATTTCAAGAAACACATAATCTATTCTTTTTATCTTTAATCATTTTTTAGAGTCCACTCATTATCTCCCTCCAGGTGTGCCCTCCTACAGTTTCTCATCCCATTCTTCCTCCCCCATCTCCAAGAGGCTGTTCACACCCCACCCCACCCCACCAGGCCGTCCCACTTCCTCGGGCCTCAAGTCTCTCAAGGATTAGGTACAGTCTTTCTTCACTGAGGCCAGACTCAGCAGTCCTCTGCTATGCCTGTGTTGGAGGCCTCATATCAGTGGTGTATGCTGCCTGGTTGGTGGCTCAGTATCTGAGAGATCTCAGGGGGCGGGGTCCAGGTTAGTTGAGACTGCTGGTCTTCTTATGTGGTTGCTCTCATCAGCTTCTTCCAGCCTTTCCCTAATTCAACCACATGTGTCTTTGGTTTCCGTTTATTGGATGTATATAAGTATCTGCTTCTGACTCAAGTAGCTGATTGTTGGGCCTCTCTGAGGGCAGTCATGCTAAACTTCTGTCTGTAAGCACACCATAGCATCAGTAATAGTGTCAGACCTTGGAGCCTCCCCTTGAGCTGGATTCCAATTTGGGCCTGTCACTGGACCTCCTTTCCCTCAGTCTTTTCCTCATTTTTGTCCCTGCAGTTCTTTTAGGTCTCTCACCTCCGAGGTTTCTGGTACATTCTAGAGGGTTCTCCCACCTCCTACCTGCCAAGGTTGCCTGTTTCCATTCGTGCTTCTGGTCCTCAGGGTTTCACTCCTGTCCCCCAATACCTGATCATGTTCCCATTTCCCCTCTATGTCCCCAATCTCACCCAGGTCTCTCCATCCCTCTTCCCCTCATGATTGTTTTCTTCTCTTTCCCAAGTGAGATTGAGGCATCTCAATTGGGCCCTTCGGCTTGCTAACATTCCTGGGTTCTATGGGCTGTATCCTGGATATTTTTTAATTTTTTGGCTAATATCCAGTTACTAGTGAGTACATTCTATGTATGTCCTTTTGGGTCTGAGATGCCTCACTCAGGATGATATTTTCTAGTCCCATCCGTTTGCCTGCAATGTTCAGGATGTCTTGGTTCTTAATAGGTAAGTAGTATTCCATTGTGTAAATGAACCACATTTTCTGTATCAAGTCTTCTATGGTGGGACATCTTGGTTCTTTCCAGCTTCTGGATATCACAGATAAAGCTGCTATGAACATAGTAGAGTATGTGCCCCTATGGCATGGTAGGGCAGCTTTTTGGTATATACCCAAGAGTGATATAGCTAGGTCTTCAGGTAGACCTATATCCAATTTTCTGAGGAACCTCCAGATTGATTTCCAGAGTGGTTGTACCAGCATGCAATCCAACTGGCAACACAGGAGGTGTTCCTCTTTCTCTGTATTCTTGCCAACATGTGCTATCACCGGAATTTTTGATCTTAGCCATTCGGATTGGTGTAAGGTAGAATCTCAGGGTCATTTTGATTTGCATTTCCTGATGACTAAGGACTTTGAACATTTCTCTGGCTAAGCATTTTTATGGAATCTCTGTTAATTCCCCAACATGCATTAGGAAACTCTGTGTATCTGTGGAGGCATTAATAGTAATAGCAATTAGAATTGGGACATGTTAACCTGCCAAATTAGCTATACAACTATAGTTGACCTAAAGGCCTAGGTCAGACATATGTAGTCTCTCTTCTTGCTGCTTCAGTTTCTATGAGCCATAATGAGGTCAGGTTAGTTGATTCTATGTTTGTTTGCTTGTTTGTTTGTTTTTCTTGACCCCTCTGGCTCCTACAATCCTTCCTCGTGCTCTTCTACAGGATTGCCCAAGCTCTATATAATATGTGGCTGTGGGTTTCTGCATCTGTATCCATCAGTTTTTGGATGAAGCCTGACTGGTAACAATTGGAACTGAGTTTAGTAGAATATCATGCAGAATTATTTCATTGTGTGTGTGTGTGTGTGTTTGTTTGTTTGTGTTTGTTTGTTTCAACAGTTGTGTTTATGCTATCCTACTAGGCCTCTGTCTGGGTCCTAGCACTCCAGGCAGTCCCAGGACTGAGTTCCCTTGCCAGTCATTTATTGGCCACTCCCATCATTTTTGGACCACCTTTATCTCTGTACATCTTTGTGGGCCTGTGTACCCAAGACTTTCCACAGAGATATCCGGCTGCTTCAGCTACCTTTACCCTGTCCTGGCTGTCACTACCTCAGTTGCTCCTAGACGCTGCACCCACTACTCTGTGCTGAGTTGGGCTAGGCTGAGCTGGGGGTGGCTGAGTAGCCAGCAAGGAGTGTGGGGAAGCTCCTGAAGGCATTTCAGGAGAGCAGATATCTTCCCAAGTGACAGTGTTACAGCTCTTAGGACAGAAGCGCTCAGACTATGGAGTAATTCTCGCACACCTTTATTTCTTCAGGATAGAATTCTTATATACAGTTTTGGGATGGGTCAAGGTCTGGCAGCAGGTACTTGCTATTGGCTTGGTCTGAGATCTTGGGGATACTTTCTCTACATGAGGGAGGGTTTGGAGTGCTGCTCCTACTGTGACTGATGGCCACAGACCTCTCTGTGGGAGGCTGTATCTATGTGAAAGTAGCCAGGGGCCCAGGAGAGTGGCCAAACTCCTACTGTCCCTTGCAGAGGACCCTGCGAGGTCACCTGCGCAGTCACCAGGGTTTAAAACCTCGACCAGGTACCCAGCTGCCTCTCACAGCCCACAGCCCCACACATCTTGTAGGCAGGTCAAATTGTAGGTGAAGGGTTTTATGGCTGGGTTGGTGTGCCGATCTCTCCACTAGAAGTCTTGCCTGATTATAGGAAATAGCCAGTTGAGGCTCTCCCCATTGCTAGGAATCTCAGGGTCACCTATATAGATTCTTTGATCTTGGGAGATACCATCCAATTCAAGTAGTCTCTGCCAGAACTCTGTCACTCCATTCTTCCCTGCCCCCAACTGATCCCTCTTGTTCCTGTTTTCATCTGCCCCCAGTACTCCTGTAATATCTACTCTATTTCTCCTCTCCTAGGGAGACTCATGAATTCTCCCATTGAACCTTCCTTATTACTTAACCTCTCTGGGTCTGTGGATTGTAGCATGATTTTCCTTTACTTTGCGGTTAATATCCACTCATAAATGAGTGCATGCCACAAGAAACTATTTTTTTAAAAGCTTGCTACTTCTACCCAGTTCTCTAGGAAAGAGACAAAGATTTCTTCTCCCACTTTATATGCTCCTCTAAAAATTTATATGCCATACCCTGATTTCTGCCAGCCAAAATAAGAGTAAGCCAGCCTTCCAAGCTTGCCCCATTGAGGTACCTTTTGGTCTGAAAAGGAATTACAGAACAGACTTTGTAGAGAGGTGGGCCTTCTACCTTGGCCTGCAAGTAGATAGCCACTTCTATTAAAAGAGAGAGCCTATATAACCTTCTTACAAAGTTTAATGGAAGAAAAGTGGGGAACTAGAATTTCCATTCATTTGGAGTAGCAAGCAGATTCTGACTCACTTATTCTACTGGTTAGCATCCTGATTGAACAAAAGAAACAGAATCTATAAACATAGTGGCAAAAATATCCTCATAAAATAATTAAAGACATTTATCATACAAACTTTCAGATAAATCACTACTTAAATAAGAACTGACAAAATACAGCAACACATGATGATGAGTATCTGAAATTATAATTATCCAAGAAAGACTCAAAACAAATGTCATAAATATGCTATTGTGGTCAGAAAGGGGATGTAAATAAATCATTTCATGAAATCTTGCTAGACATCATCCAGTTTTCTATGATTCCCAACAATAATTTGGAGTTAAGTTCCTTGGTGCCTTTGAAATAATGTCATCCTAATAATTGGTCCATCTTCCAATGCAGGTCTATAATCCCAGTTACTTTAAAGGTGGAGACAGAAAGATCAGAAGTTCTATGCCTGCCTGGTCAACAAAGGGGATTCAAAGCCAGCCTGGGTAACTTAGCAAGGCACTGTCTCAGGTACTTAAAATTTGGCAAAGGCAGAAAATCGAGCTCATTGTTCCTGGTGTATATAAAACTATACATGGGGTTCAATAACCAGTACTACTGAAAAAAACACAATACATAAGCAAATATCTTTAAAATATCCTTTAAATTATTGTAAAAAGTCAGGATGTCTCAGCAAAGAAACTTAAGATAAAAAAAACTAATTAGAAATAATGATAACGTCTTCCGGTCTGAGGCCTGGGCCGGACCTCTGCCAGTGTACCCCGGATTCCGCCAGACACATTCTGGGGGATTCATAGAACCCATAGCCAGCACTAGCACACCCCTGCCGCCGCGCGCCCCTCTTCCTGTCTGAGGCCTGGGCTGGACCTCTGCCAGGCCGGCTGGTGAGTGCACCCCAGATTCCGCCAGACACATTCTGGGGGATCCATAGCACCCATAGTCAGCGTTAGCACTCCCCTGCTGCCGCGTGCCCCTCTTCCGGTCTGAGGCCTGTTGGTGAGTGCACCCCGGTTACTGCTGCCAGACACATTCTGGGGGCTCCACAGATCCCACAACCAGCTTTAGGTAGGAAAACCCACATACTACCCTGAACTCATAGTTGGGTGCCCTGAGTGCTCAGAATCCAGCAGATACCCCCCCCCCCCGCCCCTGCCGGCCAGCACCCCCCTTCGACCCATCTCCCGGGTCTGAGGCCTAGACCAGACCTCTGCCAGGTCTGCAGTTGTGTGGACCCTGGATTCTGCCTGAGACATACTGGAAGGTCCACTCAACCCAGAGCCACAGAGGAACAACTGAACTCAGAGTGTCAAACAACATATCCTGAGATATCCAAGAGGAGACACTGCACCCAGAACAGCAGACAAATAACTGGACTGCTACCTTGGAGGCACCATATCCTGAGGCATCCTAGAGATACCACCGTAATCAGTGCAGCTGGAAAAAAATCATAGAGACATCTGGACCCCTAGAAGACCAAACACAAGCGAGACAACTGGAAAGGCAGGCTACAATCAGAGACAGAAGCACAGGTAGCACTAGATTTAACCAGATGGCAAAAGGCAGGCGCAAGAATGTAAGCACCAGAAACCAAAGTTACATGGCATCATCAGAACCCAGTTCCCCCATCATAGCAAGCCCTGAACACCCCATCACTCCAGAAAAGCAGGATTCAGAATTAAAATCACTTCTCATGATGATGATAGAGGACTTTAAGAAAGACATAAATAACACTCTCAAAGAACAGATAGAAACCCTTAAAGAGGAAACACAAAAATCCCTTAAGAAATTGCAAGAAAATGCAACCAAACGGGAGAAGGAATTAAACAAAACCATGCAGGAGCTAAAAATGGAAGTAGAAACAATAAAGAAATCACAAAGGGAGAATACCCTGGAGATAGAAAACTTAAAAAAAGATCAGGAGTCATAGACACAAGTATTACCAACAGAATACAGGAGATGGAAGAGAGAATCTCATGTGCAGAAGATACCATGGAAAACATTGACATAACTGTCAAAGAAAATGCAAAATACAAAAAGCTACTAACCCAAAATATACAAGAAATCCAAGACACAATGAGATGGCCAAACCTAAGGATAATAGGAATAGATGAGGGGGAAGACTCCCAACTTAAAGGACCAGTAAATATCCTCAACAAAATTATAGAGGAAAACTTCCCTAACCTAAAGAAAGAGATGTCCATAAATATACAAGAAGCCTACAGAACTCCAAATAGTTTAGACCAGAAAAGAAATACTTCCCGCCACATAATAGTCAAAACATCAAATGTACAAAACAAAGAAAAAATACTAAAAGCAGTAAGGGAAAAAGGCAAAGTAACATATAAAGGCAGACCTATAAGAATTACACCAGACTTCTCACCAGAGACCATAAAAGCCAGAAGATCCTGGACTGATATCATACAGACCCTAAAAGAACATAAATGTCAGCCCAGACTACTATACCCAGCAAAACTGTCAATTATTATTGATGGAGAAACCAAAATATTCCATGACAAATCCAAATTTACACAGTACCTCAACACAAACCCAACACTTCAAAGGATAATTGGTGGAAAACTCCATCACAAGGAGGGAAACTACAACCTGGAAAAAGCAGGAAAGTAGTCTTCTAAAAACCGTAAAAGAAGGTAGCTACACAAACATATCTCCACTGCCAATAACAAAAATAACAGGAAACAACACTCATTTTTCCTTAATATCTTTTAATATCAATGGACTCAATTCTCCAGTAAAAAGACATAGACTATCAGACTGGATACGTAAACAGGACCCAACATTTTGCTGCATTCAGGAAACGCACCTCTGTGGAAAGGACAGACACTACCTCAGAGTAAAAGGTTGGAAAACAATCGTCCAAGCAAATGGTCCCAAGAAACAAGCTGGAGTAGCGATTCTAATATCAAATAAAATCAGCTTTCAACCAGAAGTAATCAAAAAAGATAAAGAAGGACACTTCATATTCATCAAAGGAAAAATGTACCAAGAGGAACTCGCAATTCTCAACATCTATGCCCCAAATGTAAGGGCACCCACATATATAAAAGACACTTTACTAAAGCTTAAAGCATACATTGCACCCTACACAATAATAGTGGGAGATTTCAACACCCCACTCTCAACTGTGGACAGATCATGGAAACAGAAACTAAATGGAGACACAATGAAACTAACAGAAGTTATGAACCAATTGGACCTAACTGACATCTATAGAACATTTCATCCTAAAAAAAAAGAATATACCTTCTTCTCAGCACCTCATGGTACCTTCTCCAAAATAGACCATATAATTGGTCACAAAACAGGCCTCAACAGGTACAAAAAGATTGAAATAATCCCTAGTACCTTATCAGACCACCATGGCTTAAGACTTGTCTTTGACATAGACAAAAACAACAGAAAGCCCACATACACTTGGCAACTGAACAATGCTCTACTCAATGATGACTTGGTCAAGGAAGAAATTAAGAAAGAAATTAAAGACTTTTTAGATCTAAATGAAAATGAGGACACATCATATCAAAACATGTGGGACTCATTGAAAGCAGTACTAAGAGGAAAAATCATAGCTCTAAGTGCTCACAAAAAGAAAGTGGAAAGAGCATACATTAACAACTTGACAGCAAACCTGAAAGCATTAGAACAAAAAGAAGCTAGTATACCCAAGAGGAGTAGACGGCAGGAAATAATCAAACTCAGGGCTAAAATCAACCAAGTCGAAACAGAAAGAACTATACAAAATATCAACAAAACCAGGAGCTGGTTCTTTGAGAAAATCAACAAGATAGACAAACCCTTAGCCAGACTAACCAAAGGGCGCAGAGACAGCATTCAAATTAATAAAATCAGAACTGAAAAGGGAGACATAACAACAGAAACAGAGGAAATTAAAAAAATTATCAGATCCTACTACAAAGGCCTATACTCAACAAAATTGGAAAATCTGGAGGAAATGGACAATTTTCTAGATAGATACCAGGTACCAAAGTTAAACGAGGAGCAGATAAACCACCTAAACAGTCCCATAATGCCTAAAGAAATAGACACAGTCATTAAAAATCTCCCCACCAAAAAATGTCCGGGGCCAGATGGTTTCAGTGCAGAATTCTTTCAGACCTTCAAGGAAGACCTAATACCAATCCTCTTCAAGTCATTCCATCGAATTGAAACAGAAGGAACACTACCCAATTCATTCTATGAAGCTACCATTACACTCATACCTAAACCACAGAAAGACCCAACAAAGAAAGAGAACTACAGACCAATCTCTCTTATGAATATTGATGCAAAAATACTCAATAAAATTCTCGCAAACCGAATCCAACAACACATCAAAACAATTATCCATCAAGATCAAGTAGGCTTTATCCCAGGAATGCAGGGATGGTTCAATATTCAGAAATCCATCAATGTAATCCACTACATAAATAAACTCAAAGAGAAAAACCACATGGTCATCTCACTGGATGCTGAGAAAGCATTTGACAAAATTCAACATCCCTTCATGTTAAAAGTCTTGGAAAGATCAGGAATACAAGGCCCATATCTAAACATAGTAAAAGCAATATACAGCAAGCCAGTAGCCAACATCAAACTAAATGGAGAGAAACTTGAAGCAATCCCACTAAGATCAGGGACTAGGCAAGGCTGCCCACTCTCACCTTACCTATTCAATATAGTACTGGAAGTCTTAGCTAGAGCAATTAGACAACAAAAGGAAGTCAAAGGGATACAGATAGGAAAGGAAGAAGTCAAAATTTCACTATTTGCAGATGATATGATAGTATACTTAAGTGAACCTAAAACTTCCACCAGAGAACTCCTAAACCTGATAAACAACTTTAGCAATGTGGCTGGATATAAAATCAACTCAAACAAATCAGTAGCCTTCCTCTATTCAAAGGATAAACAGGCTGAGAAAGAAATTAGGGAAATGACACCCTTCACAATAGCCACAAATAAAATAAATTATCTTGGAGTGAATCTAACAAAGCAAGTGAAAGATCTGTATGACAAGAACTTCAAGTCTCTGAAGAAAGAAATTGAAGAAGATCTCAGAAGATGGAAAGATCTCCCATGCTCCTGGATTGGCAGGATAAGGATAAGGGGCTAATATCGAATATTTACAAAGAACTCAAGAAATTAGACACCAAACAACAAAATAACCCCATTAAAAAATGGGGTACAGAGCTAAACAAAGAATTCTCAACTGAGGAAACTCGAATGGCCGAGAAGCACCTTAAGAAATGTTCAATATCCTTAGTCATCAGGGAAATGCAAATCAAAACAACACTGAGATACCACCTCACACCAGTCAGAATGGCTAAGATCAAAAACTCAGGTGATAGTAGATGCTGGCGAGGATGTGAAGAAAGAGGAACACTCCTGCATTGTTGGTGGGGTTGCAAGCTGGTACAACCACTTTGGAAGTCAGTCTGGCGGTTCCTCAGAAAATTGGATATAGCACTACCTGAGGACCCATCTATACCACTCCTGGGCATATACCCAGAAAATGCCCCAACAAATAACAAAGACATATGCTCCACTATGTTCATAGCAGCCTTATTTATAATAGCCAGAAGCTGGAAAGAACCCAGATGCCCTTCAACAGAGGAATGGATACAAAAAATGTGGTACATTTACACAATGGAATATTACTCAGCTATTAAAAATAATGAATTTGGGAAATTCTTAGGTAAATGGATGGAACTAGAAAATATCATCCTGAGTGAGGTAACCCAATCACAAAAGAACACACATGGTATTTACTCACTGATAAGCGGAGATTAGCCCAAAAATCTGAAACAACAAAGATTCAACTACCAGACGACATGAAGCTCATGAAGAAGAAAGAACAAGTAAGGATGCCTAGGTCTTTCTTAGAAGGAGTAACTAAATACCCAAGGGAGCAAATATGGAGACAAACTGTGGGACAGAAGCTGAAGGGGGGGTTGTAGGGAGACCATTCCATCTGGGTATTCATTCCATGGGCAGTCACCAAAAATAGACGCTGATAGGGATGTCAGGATGGGAAAGCTGACAGCAGCCAGATAAGGCTATCTCCTTAGAGGTCCCCCAGAGTCGGACATACCCAGAGACAGATACCCACAGCTATCCATTAATCTGATCAAAGGTTCCCAATGGAGTTAGAGAGTAAATAGAAGGAACCTTAAGGGCTGGTGGCCCCGTGCGAAGAGCAACAATACCAACCAGCCAGAGCTCCCCAGGGTCTAAACCACCAGCCTAGGAGCACATATGGAGAGACACATGACTCCAGCTGTATATGTAGGGGAGGATGGCCTTGTCGGGCATAGGTGGGAGACAAGATCATTGGTACCCTGAAGGCTGAGCACGGGGGGAGGATTCTGAGGGGGGGGGAGAGGGCTGGGAGTAGGTGGGTAAACACCTTCACAGAGGCAGGAGGAGGGGGGATGGGATAAGGGGTTCCTGGGTGGTGGGGGAAATATGGTAAGGAGATAAAATTTGAAATGTAAATATTATATCTAATAAAAGAGGGGAAAAAATAGAAAAGTGGTTAGAACCAACATTCTTAATAAAATGTCAGCCCTCTTTAAAAAAAAAAAAACTATCTTGATACTAAAAGTTGCTTTGAGAATTGTATATTGCAGAATGATCAGCCTTGGTGTATCTACTCAACAAGCAAGCTGGGCAGACCTGCTCAAACCTCTGAGGTCCGGGAATTCCATCTGGAGGCAGCGAAGACACAGCATCAGAGGATTGTCAACTTGCTCTCCCCCCCCCCCCACTCCTCTTCTAATATCACAACGCCCATAATCAGCTTGAAGAAGCTAATGATGAGTCAGCGCCCCTATTCCCTGGGCTTGGGGACTAAGGTGGTAAATGTTGGGCTGTCTCTCTAGGGAAAAGTAGTGGTTTTGTCGGAATAGAGAGGATTAGCTAGGGTTTATTGCATAGCCATAACCTATTAGTAGAAATCTGTATAATTAATATCAAGATGAAGATATAAATTCTTAAATGGCACCAATTTACTTTGTTTACAAACTTTAAGATTTTCATTGGCATGAGCTTCTTAGTGATATAAGAGTGAGATGAATATTGTTACTCCCATAGGCATTGTACCAGTATAACACATTTAGGAATACAAAGCTTAGACCCAGACCTTCTTTAAGTTTTTTAACTGATCTGAGATGGTCAGCCTGTGAGATAAGGGACTATAGCAAATTCATGACTTGGAGTTTATTATAAGGGTGTTCTCTATGTTTTATTTAGAAATAGCTGAGTGGAGTTAACAGGCAACAGTCCAGATTACCTTACATGGATAGCTGGTTTTCAAAACATCAGAAATCCTTAGAATTGACATGACAAACATTTCAGTATTAATGTTCATTTTCATTAGAGACCTGTCTGCTCCGGACAGCTTCCTATATTGAATTCTAAGAAGAAATTGAGCATCCTTGGAGTTACTCCAGTTGTGGTGAGACAGCCACTAGGCAAGAATTGCCACTTTCCTTCTACAGACAAATTACTGTCCAGAAAAGGACACACTTGCAGAATAGTCGACTGATTATATCTGCCTAGACAGAGTAATCAGCCCTTAATAATTCTGCAGCACTAAGGTCTGTCAGATGATCCTGGGCCAGAAGGCAGAAGAACAGATGCTCCAACGTTTTGAAGTAGAGCGAGTGTCCAGGTGTTCAGAGGTCTCTATAAATTGGCTAAGTTTTAGAAACTATGATTTGTGCTTCCCACAATTATAGTTAACTCAGTCATTCTGGATTTCTGATGGGGTTGAAAACATATAGCTATTGACCTTAAGAGAAAAGACTTGAGTGGATGGTCATCAGCTGACATTCATCCTAAAGCCAGGTTCAGAACTACATGTTTTAGTTAGAATAGATGACAGAGGAGCTTGCTAGTCAACAAAAGGATGGACTGGGTATTAGGACTATCCTGTACCTCACTGGTACAAATTGGCATAATTATGTTCTAATTGTATTTTGAGAGAAAAGTTTCATTTTAACAGGAAAGGTGATGTGTAGGAAGAGCTAAGGTAGGAGGAGTACTGAGAGGAAGAAAAGGAGTAAGAAGAGGAGAAGAAGAAAGAGAGGAGAAGCTAGGTGAAGAAAGAGAGAAAGGGGGGGAGACAGGGAGGCAGAGGTTCAAGTATCTCCACCAGTCAAAGATAGTTGTTATATCTAGGCTGGTCAGTGGGTTACACATCTGATTGAACAATTCCAAACTTATAAAGCCTATGATTAACATTATTTTTTAAAAATGTATAAATGCAAAAAGGAAAAGGGGGCTTGGAATAGGGGTTTCCTAAGGGGGGTGGGGGGGAAATGGGGAAAGGGGATGCCATCTGAAGTGTAAATAAAATATCTAATAAAAAAATTAAAAAAAAAAAGAAATAATGATAACTAGCAAACATGGGAAGACCAAAAGGAAGATTAGAAACATTCAGAGAGAGAGCGTGAGCATTAACCTAGCTGGACAATAAAGACCAAACAGGATAAAATGTTATTAATTTTCGATCTCTTCTTGAAATCCTTTCTTCATTTCTACCTAGCCTTTGATAGTATGTGTGAAGGCCCTGGAGATTTTTGCTCCCAGTCCTGTTAGAGCCACATTCTCTAGGTTTGAAATATCAGAAATTGAAAACTGAATAACAAAGTACTAGACCCGAGAGAACAATGTATTGGATCTACAGCATTTGTATTTAGTTAAACATCAGACATTAATGACTTTTATCATGTAACAAATTCCCTTCTCTTTCAGGCTGAGTTATCTTAAAAAAGATTTATGTTACTCATAAATTTAAACCCATAAATTTATCTAAATGAATGAATTCCTGAGATCTTTCCAGAATGCAGCTTTCTGTGATTCCCAACAAAAATTTGGAGTGAAGCTCCTTGGTGCCTTTGACATAACATCATCCTAGTAATTGGTTCATTATCAAGTAATTCTAAAGAGAAAAGTAGGCATTAGCAGTAAACACTGAACCAACAGCATGGTACTGTGGAAAAAAAAAGTAAATACAGAACAAAGGACTGTGCCTTATTTCTCTGAGTGATGATAATTAATCAAAAGAAATCTGGGCTAATTGAAGATTTGATATTTGTTATCCAAAGGAAACTGCAGAACACTAACATATGCAGTAGGAAAGAGCAATATTAATGCTACAGCTAGTTACTTCATAAAGTATTTATATGAAATGTCATAGCTAATCCTGAGAGAACTCACAGAGTACCTAGATATTTGTTCATCTGGTGTCAGGAAACTTCTTCTGAGGGAAGTTAAATAACTTTCCAGGCACTGCATGTGGTGACAACTCATGTCTTGACAGAAGCTCAGGTCAGCTGCTTTCCCAGTCATTTCTCCCTGGCTCCCTCCTTTCTTCTTCCCTCCCTCCCTCCCTCCCTCCCTCCCTCCCTCCCTCCCCCCTCCCTCCCTTCCCCCTCCCTCCCTTCCTTCCCTCTTCCTCTCTCTCTCTCTCTCTCTCTCTCTCTCTCTCTCTCTCCCTCCCTCCCTCCCTCCCTCCCTTCCTTCCTTCCTTCCTTCCTTCCTTCTCTTTTTGTGGTTCTAGCAATTGAACCTAAGGCTCAACATGGTACACAAATGCTCTGCAACTAAGCTTTGTTTCCAGCCTAGATTCTGTACTCTTAATAATAGCTTACTCTTTGAAAAGAGAGTGTTCAAAGTAGAGTTTTGGGATTGTTGCCATGAATCGAACACTAACCGTGGAATAGAAAGAGAGCAGTGTCTCACACTATCTAGGCAAAATGATCACCATATTACTGAAGTCAAGCTAAATCAGTGCTTCAACAGTGGTGTATTTATTTCAGTATTCAGAATCCCATCTTTGTTTTTAAACCATTGACTCTGCTCATATGGCAATTCTACAGCATAGAAAAAAAAGCCATTTGTGATGTTGATTCAAATACAATGGACCTCAAAGATACATTAAATTCAATTAAATAGGACTTCTAAAAAATAAATAACAGGAGGGCTGTTTTCCAAGGCAAGGTATGATGAATAATGAACATACACACAGAAAGAGAGGGGGGAGGGAGATGGGGGAACTGAGACAGAGAGAGGCAGAGAGAGATATAGAGAAAGAGAGAAAGAAACAAGAGACAGAGAGGGAGAGAGAGGGAGGAAGGGAGACACACACACAGAGACAGAGAGAGAGAGAGAGAGAGAGAGAGAGAGAGAGAGAGAGAGAGAGAGAGAGAGAATGAGAATATTTCATAGTGGTAGAAACACAATTTAAAAACAAGAGGCCAGGTGTTCCCGACATAAACTAAATGTGTTTTGCAATTGAGCTCTGAGCTAGCATAGAAAAGAACAAGTCCATTATGAGTCTCAGCTACAAAGAGGAAGTCACTAAGAACTACATGAAATGTGTGTGTGTTTGAAATGACCATTACAAAGACCTTGGGAACAAAGGTCTATTCCCTGGATAGTTATTCCTACATGAACAACAAAAGAACACTATGTAGGCTTTAGCATGCAGACACTTGTGATTTACTTCAAAGAGCCTGCCAGAGAGTATTGTGATGTTCTCTGTCTGGCTCTGCAGTTCTCCTAGGCAGCAGGCCAAAGATAAAGACCACTTAAACATTATTTAGAAATAAAAAGGCTACTAAAAAGGATATAGTTGTATGTTAAAGAGACACTAAGCCATTTTGAGTCAACTAAGTTAGGTCTAGGGGCAGAAATAAATGAATACAAATGGAAAATGATATTCTGCTTAAATGTGGCCCTTTAAGAGTCCTGTGAAAGGCCAACAAGGAGGTAGTGAGCTGTCAAATCCCTGTCATAAATGTATATCTAAGTAGTATTTAAGTTGCCTGACATTCATGTGCACCAAATGAATAGTAGCATCCCAGGATTGAAAAACAGCATATGAATTAAATTGCCCAGTCCAAAGGAAAATGAAGAAAGAAATATAAAAGAGTAAAGCAAAAATCTTTTTAACAGTAGAGTGTTCAAACTTGTAGTGATGAAGACTGAATTTACAATAATAAATAGACTTTACCATACAATTTAGAAGAATTAATTCACGTATCAGAAAACATAAATTAAAAGAAAGAAGCAAAACCATAATGTCTTAAATTTTTCTTTTAATATGTGCAAAACTGTTATAAAGATATTTTAATAAACACACATTGATTGATTTCCAGTTCTTGAAGTCATGTATTTAGAGTTCAAAATAACACTATTATGTTAGAGAGAGATTGAAGCTTGAGAATGGATTGACATGTGGTAGATAGAGAGACAGACAGACAGACAGACAGACAGACAGATACATAGATAGATAGATACATAGATAGATAGATAGATAGATAGATAGATAGATAGATAGATAGATTGACAGATGGCCCTGCATATTGATAGACAAATAAGTAACTAGATATTTGACAGTATTTAATGAGACAACTGGCTTTGTGATTATGAAGACTAAGGAGTCATGTGTAAAGTGAAAGGCAGAGAAGCTGATAGCATCATATCACTCTGTCCAAGTCTGAAGGCCTCAGAACCATGGACTCTGATTCCATAACATTCTAATCATTCCTCAGACATTATTTGCTGCGGCACACTCTGAAGTTTAAAATAGAAGAAACTAGAATACTAATGGCTAAAAGGACGTAAGAGGAGTTATGGAATGAGGGAGAAAGGAAGAGAAGGATAAAAAGAGAGAAAGTAAAAGAATAAACATGAATCTGCCTTTCTTTATCTTTTTTTTCTGTGCATATCAATAACTGATTGAACTCATGCTCACATTAAGTGAGAAAAACTATCTTATTTATTCAGTCCATTGATTGAAAAGTACATATGTGTTAGAACTATCTAAGATATACTGAGAAATTATGCTTTAGAAACTATATGGATATATCTAATCCAGTCCTGTTTAAATCTTCATATAGGCATTAAAAGCACATTCTATCAATTTGACACTGTATAAGTTTCTTGATACCACACCTATATCTAAGTAAAGGCAATAAGATTGCAGTTGTATCCTAATATGGTATAACTCTGCTGTATAGAATCAAAATGTGATTAATCTCTCCAAAGAAAAGGAGGCAAAGGCATTAGTGAATTTAATGGGTTTTTTTTTGAGAACCTATAACTAAATTGCTATATTGCAATTTTAGTAATATATAAATACTAATAGAAATTCAATACAGATTACAAATACACATTCCAAAAATAATATACTAGAAACTAAAATATTTAATGTATTATAGCATGGTATATGCTTAAGAAAATAGATATTGTTATACTGAGAACAGTTGAAATCCTCATGTCTATAAGTGTTTACATGATTGTGATTGATATTTATAGGCAGTTCTTTTCTACTATGGATCCAGTATCCACCTTGCCTTTAGGAAACACCTCAGGTAGCTATAATTCTTTACTTGGTAGGGCAGTTCAAACCTTTATTTTTAAATCGTCTGGCCATTTCTCGTGCTATCTGGAGTTGGATTGCTAAAGTTTCACATTGGCCCTAATTACAGGGCAGAGTAATGTTAAGAATTGGTCCTGTGTAAAAGAAACTCAGGAACAAAGATGGAGCAGAGACCGAAGAAATGGTTGACCAGTTTGAGACCCATCCCATGGAGAAGCACCAATCCCTCATAGTATTAATGATGATATGTTGTGCTTGCAGAAAGAAACCTAGCATAGCAGCCCTCTGAGAGGCTTTACCCAGTGGCTAACTGAGACAGACACAGACCCCACAAACATTGGATGGAGGTCAAATATCTCTGTGAAAGACTTTGGGGGAAAATCAAAGGCCCTCAAAGAGATAGAAACCCCACAGAAAGACCAACAGTGTAAACTACCTTGGACCCTTAGGAGCTCCCAGAGTCTAAGCCACAAACCAACAGACACAAGCTGGTTTGAGGTCCCTGAGGTATATGTAGCAGAGGGCTGCCTTGTCTGGCCTCAGTGGGAGAGAATGCACCTAATACTGCACCAGAGACTTTATGTACAATGGTGGGGGAATACCAGGGAGAGGCTGTCCTCTTAGAGGTAAAAGGGGGAAGAGATTGGGAAGGAACTCTAGGAGGGAAATCAGGAGGGTTGTAACCTCTGGATTGTAAATACATAATCAACTAATTTAAAAAGAATGAATTCTGAGCCCTTTTATATTACGTAAACACCCACTCCCTTTTGTTACATTATTGAGTTAGGAGTCTAGTCTCCTATTAGTAGTCTAGACCAGAACCTCAGTTAACACTGCATCTACCGACTTAGTTGTTGGTGCTAAAGTATCTAGGGGTGGGTGGGGTGGTGAGTCTCCCATCTTGTTTAGTAGAATCATTAATAGGATTTCTGTTGTAGTCATTTCCCACTCTAAAACTAAACCTTAAGTCCAGCCAAGCAAAACTCATGGAAAAGGAAAGTGAGATATGTTAGCAAGGAACTAGGAACAATGGTAAGTGGCATGGTTTTCATTTTCACCCTTTGTCTAATTCATAAAGCCGTGCTGTGAGAGAAACAATACCAAGTATTAAATACTTAAGTGCATACAGCCTTCTGTAGAACCTGACTGCATTTCTGCAAGACCCTGACATTGAACTCTAATCATAACTATAACATCAATAGGCCACTTTCCTGTTAATCTCATACTACATCATGGAGACCCGTTTAGTGTGAACAGTGACTACCATCCTAGCTATTGTGTATTTCATCTTGACAAAAACAAAAGTCATCTGAGAGGAGGGAATGTCAGTTGAGAAATTGTGTTCATAAGATTAGGGCATAGGCAGGTAAGTCAGTAGAATAGTTTCTGAATTAGTGATTGATATGGGAGAGTCCAGTCCACTGTGGATTGGGACATCTTTGAGCTGTTGGTCCAAGGTACTATAAGAAAGCAGGCTGAGCAAATGTTAAGAAGGAAGGAAATAAGGAGCAGGACTTTATGGCTTCTAGATAAACTCCTGCCTCCAGGTTCCTGTCTTGTTTGAGTTCCTGCCCTCATCTTCTTCAATGATGAACAGGAATATGAAAGTGTAAGCTAAGATTTCTTTTCCTCTCCAAGTTGCTTTCGGTAATGTTGTTTTATCACAGCAATAGTAAGCATAACTAAAAGAAAAAATATGAGTGTGAATCTGATGCTGAAGTATTTTAGAGTCAAAGTGAGTTCCTTGGTTATAATCAGTGTTGTATATAATACCATGACAGTGGATGAGGCATTCTGAAACTTTATCCATGATGCTTTTAGCAGAGGCATATTTGCAGAGAAGGCAAAACTATACCCTGAATTACTGTAATAAAACACCATCTTTAAATGATGAATGTGTCCAATACAATTAATCAACTCCCAGCTAATTTACTGAACATCTCAGGAAGTAGTACCCTGTTAGACCAGTATTGGCCTCTGTCACTTACAGATTGGACGCTTTGATGGCTGTCATAGCCAGCTCTGTGTTTGTAAATAAAAGTCCACATTCTTGTGGCATGTTGTATTCACATCCTTACCACCAGGGTCATTTATCTCTGAGCCCATTAGATGACAACATATGGAAGCTGATTTTTACACCCTGAACAAATTAGTCATTTTATCCACTTGATAACTAAAGTCTTTCTTTGCTAAAGTCCCTTTATGTGAGTATACCCTATGAAGAAAAGTATTTTCACATCTGTGCTCATTCAGATATATGAATCTGAATATGTTCCATATATGAATCTCTTTTTCAAATTTATTTTTTTTGGGGGGGGGCTAGAGGCTAATTAGACTAGGATGAATGGTCTGACATATTCCATGTCTTCATTGTGCACCAAGGGTCCAGCCTGTTCACTCTCACACTTTTGGAAGTTACTAAGAAAACAGAAGAAGAAAGACCTCCAAAGACATGTCACCTACTGGCCAGTCTCACTGCATTTAACTGCCAGCCGAACATCAGAGGACACAATATTTCCTTACCTCTCCACTTTTTCTTCCTTTACGTGATAAACTAGAACTCATAGATTCCTTCTTGATTTTTCTTTTTTAAAAAATTTATCACACTCAATCAGTAACTAGATTTTTCTAGCTAAATATTCATTTTATTAAAGTCTATAAAACTCTATCTCCCATTCTTTTAATCTCTTATGTGTGTATTTTTCTTTACTCATTCACTCAGTATTTACAAATCACGTGTCCTTAGTTTGAACTAATGCTATAATGAAAAATTAAATGTAGTCTTTTCTTCATGATGTTTGCAGACTTCATCTAATACTATCACATATTTAAATAAAAATCAGTATGACAGAGAAAGAAAGAAGTTTCATGGAAGATCCTAGAAGATCCACATGTGCTTATAATATAAAGCTTTCTGGGAAAGTTTGTTCCCAATTAAAATTAGAATGACACTTTATAAATTAATTATCTGAGGAAGATGAAGCGACAGCTAGGTATGGTAGTGCATACCTTTAATCCAAACAGTCAGAAAATAGGAGCAGGTAGATACCTATGAGTATTTGGCCAGCCTCGTCTATATAGTGAGTTCCAGAACAGTCAAGGCTTCACTATTCTGGAATAGTCTCATTCAGCCTAATGAAACTCTGTCTCAGAAAAAAAATGTAAAAAAAAAAAAAAAAAAAAAAAACCCATGAAGAAGATGAAAAGAAATAAAAACATAAAAAATAATAAATGGAAAATTATATATGTCCGAATAAAAATGTTTAAGCAGAAAAATTTTTTCCATGAGACTTGTATGTGTTTCCTTAAGTAATAATTTAAACTATGCATATTAAATGTATATAATCAAATTTATGTATAAAAATTTTATGTATAGAAAAAATTTACATGCATTTCTTAATAAGCAATGGCAAATGTATGTTACCTAGCTAAATATTTATTTATATGTAGAAAGAGTTCTAAAACCAAATTAATGCAAATTACCCAATTTCATGGACAATTTTAACCATATGGAAAAATAAACAATGTAACCATGGCAAAGGCCATCCCGTGCTTGCTGAGGAGGAGGGCAGCACCATATGCTTTCATGTACATTTACCCCAGGAGGGCAGTGCCATATGTTCACACGCATGTCACCCTTCTTGGCCTTCCATACATTGCAGTGTCCCTTGGGATCTGCTGAAAGGGAAGAGAAAGCAAGTGTGGTAGAAATATGAGGATGTGGTGTGGTTCCCTGTTGACAGATTTTGTTAGCCATCACTTGGTTTGGCAAGCACCCAGAACAGCTGCTTTACCCTGGGGCAGAGGTCTCTGTGATGTCACAAAGTCTCCCCAGTGGGTGTGATACTGGAGTGCTGATGATGTGTCCTTTGGGAGTGGACTTTTCCTCTTGAGTCACAGAGAAAGAAAAGGTGACATTTCCACAGAAGACCTTACTGATTTGTATATGCAGTTATAATGTAAATGAAATGAAATCATTTGTATCAACAGGAGTGGACATAAATTCAGAGAATTCTATCAAGTTCAGTTCATTACAATTTGTAATTGCATACCAATATTACTTTAAAGCTCAGTGAATGATTTCAGATTTCTTAGGTTCATATCTAAGATATTCATATTTGATCATTCATTTAGGCAACAATTGTTACATCATCACAGAAATGATATAGAAAAGGAAAACATCTCTTAAATGCATTCATTAAATACATGCACAAATGTTTTGTAATCCACAGGCATGATAGAACCTACAGAAATGTAACATGGATTTACTCATCTAGAAAGCTCACATCAGGAATTGTTGAGGGTCTATTGTAGAGCCCGTCTCAAAATGCTGTGACTCCTTGGTGCTACCTTCTTTACAAAATCTTAGAAATATACCAATTTCTAAGTATATAACTTCTGGCTCTTACTACCTATGGTTATATTAACCAACCTCATACAGAAAGTAATTTTTTTAACAAGTTTATGAATGTATTTTCTATTTCAACTAATAAAATAGTTACTGTCACAAGGTCAGTGTGTTCCTTCACACTTGAGCTTTGGACAGCAGGATGACAAATAATCAGGAATAAAGTTAATAGCTTTGATCTGAAGCTGTGGCTCACCGTAGACTGTAGTTCCAGTTCTAGGCAATCAGACCCTTCTGTCTGTCAGTATGCCACAGGCACCTCATAACCCATGCTTTGGTTGTTTTTCTTCCTCCTCCACACTCTCCTGATGCTCTTTCCATCTACTGGCTATGCATCTCAGATTATGCAGTCATAGTACCTAAGATAATTTTCATAGCATACGTTCCTTCCTGTGATACTCCATGATTAACTCTTCATGCTTGAATCATTGAGTCAAGACCTGACCCAATGAAGTAAGAACTCTTTTAAAGCCAGAAATTCCGTTTCTTTTCTTTTCTTTTTTTCCTCTGTCCTTCCTTACTGAACTTCTCAATCTTTGCATCTTTTCAAGGCTTTGGCAGGTTTTCTGAGTTCTCATAGGTGTTCTCCCTATTTCCTTTTCATCAAATCCTGAACTCATAAAATGATAAATTAATCTAATGCACTCTATGGAATGAAGAGCAGATAATGCTTAAAGTGCCGTGGGCTTTGTAGAATTTTCTCTTGGAAAAAGAATCTGGACCACTTCTATGTTAGTTTTCATACTGCACAATTTCAGTTATTTTAATAACACTTAGTATTATTTTTAAAATCTGATTATTTTAATTATTTTCAATACTCCAAATGAGTTTTAAAAATCAGCAATGAGACTAAATAAATAAATAAATAAGTGGTCATTAATCTGCCTTTTGGAAAACTTTTTATAAGGTAGTACCTTATAAATTTACTTTGAAATAAATTTTGCCAAAACATGTATCAACATATTTCAATTTGTCACACTAAAATTCAAAACTCCAAATTTTATAAGATATAGCCATTGCCATGAAACTGTTTAGGTTTACTGACTTGTAATAATGCTCTTGTATTTTGTGTGGGAATGCCATTGCCACCTTTGATTGCTTAAGAACAACTATAATAATTGCTAAATGACAAACTCATCTACAATATATTTCTCAGACTAAATCTCCAACTTTAGGTGTTGAATTATCATATATTTTTCTTATGGGTCTAGTATTTTCCTAGATAGCATGATTTTTTTTCTTAATGATCAAAGTTCATAAATAAAATTAGATTCCCGATAGCATGTTCAATTAGATAACATAATAACATTTTTTTAAGACAACAAGAAATTCTGAAAGAATAGCAAGCCAGGCTGAGAAAAGCAAGAGTCTCCCAATCTGCTACTAAGCATGATCAAACAACAGTGGAAAATATTGCAGTAATTCACTTGAATAAGCAATGAAATGGTACATTTTGTCCTGCTTCAAGTCAAGCCATAAGCATGGCTTAGCTTCACTGTTGGACACAAAATAGAAACATAGAATAACCTGTGCTGCTACTCTGTGCCTCCTCACTGCAGCAGAAGTCATTCAGTCATTCAGAAGTCGCAGTGCGGAGCAAACAGTACAGGAGCAGAGACAGTGTCATCATAGCTTCCGTCTCTTGAGTCTGATAGATAAAGCAGCACTTGGCTGGTCTCCTACTAATCTAAGATGGTATAGCAGTATTTCATTATTTTCTGGGAATCCAATGAAAGCAAATTTTGAAGTAGGATTTTCTTATAGAGTTTAAAGAGAAATATTTTAGAGATGTTTAGAAAATAAATGCAAAAGAGAAAAGGGAGATCTCGAGTAACTTTAACTCATCAGAGTCAAGCTTACAGTAATTTGCTGTGGCAAATCTGTTTATATACAAACTTAAGACATATGGAAAATACCAGAATATCCTGTATTCCTATTGTTCTGACTTTGATTCCCCCAAACAAAAGAAAGAAAAGAAAAAAAGAAATATTAGAGGGAGTTATTTCATCCTATTTTTCTCCTCCTCCCACTATAAATAAACAATCATTTTCTTTTCTTGATGCACTACAAGGCAAAGGAAAAATGCAGCACTTGAATTTTTACCACTCAGTCTGTGAGTGATCAATCTCCCAGAATACTTACTGCACATATACAAATGTCTCCATATCAAATTTTAAGTAAACTATTTCCTAAGATCTCATGCATAATGAGATTAACTTTAGTACTATTTTAATTCAGTTTATTTATTTTATACTCTCCATTATCATACTGTTTAAGATAGCTTTATGCATTTTAATATTATCTTTTTTTTAAAAGCCTAGGTTTATTATTTATTTCTTATTTAAGCAATTTTACAGACGTCACTCCTTTTGACGGAATGTAAACCAATGCAATCACTAGATTAAAATACTGATTTGAATGTCTAATATAATCCTATCTGTGTTTTATGGATCTGCATACAATAAGCGCTTTCAAAAATAAATGCCTTTTACAGATAGGAAGGAAGTCAAGCTATTCCTGTTTGCAGGCAAAGATGTTCTATATGAAATTTAAAGTTCACTATTAGAACATATGTGTTACAAAATCAACAAACTAGTAGCATCTTTATATACCAGTAAAGAGCTTACCAAGAAAAAAGATTATGAAAATAATCCTACTTATTTTTTTTCTTCCTTAATATTTTTTTTACACTCCAGACTTTATCCCACTTCCAACTTCTGAATGTTCTACATCCCATATCTCCATCTCCTTCCCCTGTCTCCAAGAAGATGTCCCCACCCTCCAACCCGCACCTCACCAGACCTCCCCACTCCCTGGGGCCTCAAGTCTCTTGAGGGTTAGGTACATCTTCTCTGACTAAGTCCAGACCTGGTAGTCCTCTGCTGTATATGTGTTGGGGGCCTCATATAAGGTGGTGTATGCAGCCTGGCTTGTGGCTTAGTGACTGAGAGATCTCAGTGATCCAGGTGAGTGGAGACTGCTGGTCTTCCTATAGGGTCGACCTCCTCCTCATCTTCTCCCAGCTTTCCCCTAATTCAACCACAGGGGTCAGAAGCTTCTGTCCATTGGTTGGGTGTAAATATCTGTGTCTGACTCTTTCAGGTGCTTGTTGAGCCTTTCGGAGAGCAGTCATGATAGGCCCCTGTTTGTAAGCACACCATAGCATCAGTAATATTGTCAATCCTTGGGGCCACCCCTTGCACTGGATCCTAATTTGGGCCTGTCACTGGATCTCCTTTCCCTCAGGCTCTTCTCTATTTTTGTCCTTGCAGTTCTTTAAGACAGCAATAATTCTGGGTCAGAGTTTTTGACTGTGGGATAACAACCCCATCTTTCCACTTGATGCCCTGTCTTTCTACGGGAAGTGGACACAACAAGTTCCCTCTCCCAACTCTAGGGCATCTCATTTAAGGTTCCTCTTTTTGAGTACAAGGAATCTCTCACCTCCCAGGTCTCTGGTACATTCTATAAGGCCCCCTACTACCTCACGAGGTTGCCTGTTTCCATCCTTTCTACTGGCCCTCAGGGCTTCAGTCCTGTTCCGCCCACCCAATACCTGATCTTAAAATAATCAGGTATGTATAACAACTTAGCAGAAGATTAAAAATAATGCTACACAATAAATACTAATCTCTGATAAAATGAAATTGAAAAAGACACAAGTATAGAAGGATATCTAATGTTTATGTTTAAAAGAATTACTACTGTTTAGGTAATCATATAACATAAAGTGAGTCACAGACTTGAATGACATCACTCCAAGATATCAACGAAGTTTTTCAGAAAATTAAATCAGAATTTATATGGAAAAATAAAACATCATAAATAGCTGAAACAGTGTGGAACAAAAAGAATAAAACTGAATAAAAAGAACAATAATGTAAACACATTTTTTAAAGATTGTATAGAAATAAGATTAAACATTTGCAACCAAAAATGGATGCACATAACTAGTAAAACTAATTAAGATCACAAATAAATCTAGATCTTCAAAGATAGCTGACAGTAATGCTAGCTGCATGCTCTAGGGAAAGAACAGCATCTCCAACAAAAGACAGGGAAACTGGATACCTATATGCAGAATGTTGAAACTTGACCTCTGTCCTATGTAGTATATAAAATAAAACTTAATAGTTCAATCAATGGACAAGGATACACTCATGGAAATTTCACAAGACTTTACACTAGATGAAAAGCTACCAGCAGTCTTTGTCTGCAGAGAAAAGGAGAATCACTTTCTTCAGGGACAGGTGCTATGATATGTTAACCAATACTAAGTGGACAGCTAAAACACATGTACATTTCAGCAGGACTTAATAGGATGTATATGTGGATAGATGCTGGGAGAAAGAGAAATCATTTACTTTTAAGTATGTGGCTACTGGTAGGTTTTTCATGTTCCAGTAGATGGTCTTACACCTGTGCACATATTCTCAGCACTCACTAATGGATTATAACAAACAAACAAACATAGGACATACAGTTGAAGGGGATCCAGGTTGATAGACTAGGCAAGCTGTAAGGTTAAGGGAAATAGGTATCATCATATTTGATTATGTACATGTATGAATCTTCAAAATAAAAAAAAAAAACTTAAGAAAAAAGAAATGGAAAAGTGATCCTAAAACATAATTCTAAAAATAAAAGATACAAATAATAAAATTTGAAAAATGCTGAATATCATTAGCCTCCTGATAGTGTAACCAAATTTATCATACACTGTCTTATTGCAGATATATTGCTTAGAGCAAAATGACAGACCAGCACATGCTGTCTAGGTTCTCCAGAAAGGGGATGTATACACTCTGGCCGATATATAGAGGTCAGTAGAGAAGTTCTTCAGAAACCTAAGGCTCAAAATAATAACTTATTTTCTGAGTCCATCACATCTAGGTGTGGATCTCCAGAATATTAAACCAGAATATCAGAGACACTTACATGCCTGTTTTTATGGTTTTCCAAAAGTTTTACTTCAGAAAACCTAACAATTTACTTTTTCTGCCGCAGTTTGTTCTAACACTAAGCATTGTTACTTTGCTTTTTTTCTTGATTTTATTCCAATGAGTTTACCTCATGACTGTCTTTTGGGTTGGATAAGGCTCATCAATTTTGAAATATATGCTCAGTAGTGAATATATGTAATTTAGTCACTAAGATATACATGTATATACATTGTATATATATGTATGAATATACATATATATTTTTTGAACATGTGATATACATTATTTTAGGGACTTCTACTTTTAGCAATTTTTAAGAGGTTTAGTGAATTACTAAAGTGTAGTCTTGTTTCACACAGAATGAATATCTAGGTTGTTTCCATTTTCTAGTTATTATGAATGGGCAATGGACAAAACTAAGCAAATATCTCTGACATATGCTGTAAGATAATGTTTTATACGCAAGTCAGGGATATTGGACCCATAAAATCTCAACAATATGCTTGTTTAAATGATACATTCACAATGAAAACACTAGCCAGCATGTCAATATTCATAGATGAAATTTCATAAAGTCCTGGCCCTTGAAGATCATTGGCTACAGAGAAAGGAGAGTTCATCTTCTCTAGGGACAAACCCTGTCATAAGTTTCCAATGTTAAGTGGACAGCCCTAAATAATACATGTACATACAAGCAATACTAAATGAGCTTGGATGTCTCTCTCTCTCTCTCTCTCTCTCTCTCTCTCTCTCTCTCTCTCTCTCTCTGTGTGTGTGTGTGTGTGTGTGTGTGTGTGTGTGTGTGTGTAAAACGAAACCTATAAATGACAAGGCCATGTATTTAAAAGGAGGTGGGGGAACACTTGGCAGAAGCTGCGTAGAAAAGGGGTGAGATGATGTTAATATAGTACGCATGTACGAATTCTAAAAATCTCAGGAAAGAACAAGAGAGTTAATGCTAATAGAGAGAGGGTGATGGGAAAAGTTAGTCAACAGAAACAATGTTGCACTTACGTGAGATAAATAAATTTTCTGTTGCATTACATTATAGAGTGATATTAGTCAACAGTAATGTACTATTCCTAACTGTAACACTGCTCCACAACCACCCAAACCACTACAGTACTCTCAGTGTTTTTTTAAAACTTTACTCTTATTAGGAAATTTCTTTTCTAATTTAACTCTGTTATTGCAGTAGGATCCTGTATGGCTTTATAAATCACCATGTAGAACAACCTCATTTTTAAAACTCATAGAGATCCACCTGCCTCTGCTTCCTGAGTGTGGGAATTAATGACATAAAAGACCTTGAACTACTGGTTAAGTTTTAGGATTTAAGGTTCTAGCAATGATCTTTGAATAACCTAAAGCTATTTTAGTGGTGAAACAAGTATTGAGTGTGTTGGTAGACTTTTTCTGCATGTGTCTTTTTTCGTGTAACATACAAGGAAGACAAAGAATTGTCTTCTCCGTAACTTTAGCCTTGTATCTTCTTGGTTCTTTTTACAAACACTAAAAGCAACTCTTTTTCTAATACTTTTTTTTTTTCAAATTCCAATACAGACTATGAGAACTTTTTATTTTAAATATTTCAGTAGCCCATCAGTGAAATGAATCACTGCAGTCAACTTGTCAAAGCAATTTTCAGCACCATTGTCAAAAACTTCAAATAATGGACACCAAGAGATTGTGTCACATTCAATAGTCTCCTTCCTTAAGGAGAAGCTGAAGCCTTGGAATGTCATGGGAGTTGTAACTCCTGCTGACCTTATTTCCATACACAGAGCATTGGCTGGTCTGCTGAGGCTCAGGATAAATCTAGCAACCAAGACAAAAGGGTGATTCCAGCCTCAGGCTTCATGGATGAGAGGCCCAAATCCTTCCCTTCTTACTTGATGAACCTGAGAACTAGGCAGCCTCTCATTTACTCAGTTTTTTTTTTTTTCCCAATTCGGATTTTAAAAGCCTCAGTATACTTCAGAATTTAACCCATAAAATGTATTTCATATACCATATGTTATGTCACTGAATGTCTGTCCAATTTCGATTTTCTCTAAATTGCTAACATTTCTTTTACCTTTATTTTCTACAAAATAGCTGCAAAATCCATTGATCATATGACCTTTAAATAAGTCAGCTTTTAGTCTTACAATCTGGAAGGTTTATCTGCCTGTAGACATCTTAGCTTATGTATTATTGCTGTTGTTGAGATATGGTGGGAGGGGTATGTACACATGAGCAAGAGGTGCCTGCACCAGCAAGAGGCTGGAGCTGGAGTTGCAGGCAGCTGCAAGGACTACCAGATGTATATGTTTTGACTTGAACTTAAGTCCTCTGAAAATTAAAGTGTGTTTTCATTCATGGGACAAAGTCTCCAGCCCATTTTGTACACTTTTCTGACTTTACACAAATTATTTATGAAGTTACCATAATAACCCTGTATGACATCTCGACTTTTTTTTTCTAAATCCTGCTAATCAGCTACATTTTTAATATCCATAATTTTCAGGCCTTTTGAGTCATTCTTTACTATTCTGGATAATTATCAATAAGGAACAAATCATGAGAATTCATGACTCAAAATAATACTGCTATATAACTGTCAGTCTCATCTTTCACAAACTCTCTTGAAGTGTCTGTTCCTTTTTGCCTCACTGGAAGTGGAAGGGTCTGAGATGGTTTTGATAATCTCGCATGCTCCAAGAGGCATGCCTGACATTCTTAGAGCCTGCTGAGTTTTCTTTACCTTTTCTCTCTGGTCCTATTTCTTATCACATGGGTCTTTTCCATGTGACCTTTCTGTCTCAACCGTTTTTTTGCCTCATCTTATTCACTAAATCACTCATATGGCCAATACACAAAGATAGATGCAAAAATTTATACCCTTATTTCTTGAAAAACACACACAGTCTTCAGCTCATTGTCTCCAGCCATCCTATTCAACTTTTATATTAATCTTAATATGGAGCATCTGGTTTCTGACTAAGTGTAGATGGAATAAGAAGCCTCATGACCCTCTCATCTCTGTAGCTTCTCTTAGTCTAGAGACTTATGAACTCTAAAGGCAAGTTGTCTGACTCTCACCCTCAAAATGATATGATCAGCACAAAGAATATAACCTTGGGGATATCTCATCCACAGGAAGTAACCAAAGATTTGTTATTGTCCAATTCAGATTCAATTGTCAATCAAAGCTCCAGGCAAACTTGTACTTTGGGGTTCTCAATTATAAGGGCCCACTTTTATTTCTCTGTTCAAGGAAGCCTTTTGTAGCTACTGGGCTCAACACTTGATGTCTCTACCTAGAGAATTCTTTAAATTATGATGAATGGGTCCTACTTTTCCAGTCATTGGTCAGCTCTTATCTTAACTTGAACATCAATATTTTCTATCCTATTATATCTATGTTGACCTCAGAGTCTGGGAATACAGTTTAATGGCTGGACACTTGTCTAGCACAAAGATTTTCTATGGATAGATACACACACACACAAACACACACATATGGGGGGAGGGATGGATGTAAAGAGTGGAAGAGGAAAAGGGAGAGAGAGAGAGGGAGAGAGATAAAGGGGGTGGAGGTTGATCATTTTTTCACATATCCATCATAGAACTTAGCATATTTGACAATTCTATAACTATCTTTTATGCTGAATGTATTCATTTAAATAGCACATGCCTCTATTATAACAACACATTATAAGGGTGAAAATTCTTTCTTTTCTTTTTCACCATTTAATTTCTCAATCTTGATACAAAGCTCAGTACTAGGTAGAGTATATTTGTTAATAGGTGCCTGCTAAATGAGCAAAAATTAATCTCAAAATAATAGTGCAAAGAGATGTTTCTATGCTGTACAGATTAAGAGAGAATGGGGCTTGACTATCTAAGTCACTCGCCAAAGGGCTCACACATTCAGCCAAGCATAGCTCCCAGCTTCACTGGGCTAGTTCTGTTCTTTCCACATCTTCACAAATGGCAAAGGAGGATGTGCCCTTCACAGGCTGGTGTTTCTGGGTCCTTCCTTCTTGCATCACTGCCCCATTTCATGTAACTTCAGGTCGTATTATATCACAGAGCTCAAGAAGAATGCCAATGACTTTCACCTTGCTTTATTCCTGTTTGTAACTTTTGTCAACATTGTGTATTATTTAATAAATGAGCAAACAGGAGCTGGCAGATGAACCCGCTGCATGATGAGAAGAAAATTCAGTGATCACATGCCCTGTGTCTATTTCCCAGTGGCTACTCACCTTGCAACATGTCCTCTAGGCAGGGACTCTAGGATTTTCTCTAGAAACAAGGCTGCTGTGACTTAAGGGTAAAT
Organism: Arvicanthis niloticus; assembly: GCF_011762505.2. Classification (NCBI taxonomy): domain Eukaryota; kingdom Metazoa; phylum Chordata; class Mammalia; order Rodentia; family Muridae; genus Arvicanthis; species Arvicanthis niloticus. The sequence goes on from NC_047668.1 coordinate 27,853,303, forward strand.
GATTCTCACACCTCCATCCTCTGATTTATAGTTTTCTATTTATTATATGTTCATATTTACATTTGAACTATCTCAGAACCTATCCAAGCTTCAACAAAGGAGATCAAACTGTGTTTAGCAAACTATGATGAGCTTCAGCTTCCTCCCCTCCTTGTCTTCTTTCCCCCTTTTCCTTCTTGGATATTTTTTATATTTTGTCATTATTTTCCTGAAGACAAATTAACAAAGTGCCATAATCAGATATCATGTTTAATGTAATTTTATACTACATAATAAAGTCATGTGATTATCAGTGGCTATAATACCAATAGCTCTTTCTTATTAACACTCCTGAAAACAATAACCATGGTATAAAATAAATAACATTTTATTCTACTCACTGTAAACCCAGGAAGCAATTGTACTGCTAGTATAAATCACCATGTCCAAGGTAGGATGCTGGGAGAACCTATTCAGAGAACCATCCATGCAAACTACCTTTTGAAAGAATGGAAAAATTTCCTATTCTAAAATGGTCACGGATGGTGGATAACTATAGCTGTAGTATCTATAGACATGACACAGCCAGCAAATCCATGATGTTTTCAAAAAATATGGGAAACTTTAACTTGATTTGAAGTATTGTGATGAGCTGAAATGATCTATATTCATAGTAAGTGACCATACTTAGGAAAGATCCACCTAGTTACTGTATCAGACTATTTAGATGACATTAGAAAAATGCATGTAAACTTTGTGACCATAAATTTTCTCATCTATAAACACACATACTTACTGTAAACATATTTACTTATTACATAGATTATTTTGAGTAATTAAAAGGTTATCTGTGATTGATGCTTATTAGTTAATGGGAAAAGGCAAACATGTTATTGATGAGAACTTCTATTTAAATTTTTTAACTTTATTTAAATATATTTGTATAATATATTTATTGATTATTTGGGAATTTCACATTATGAACCCTGAGCAACCTGTTTTTCAGTTCTCTCAGGTCTTCTTTCCCACAAACAAAAATTTAAAAAAAAGTTCAATTCATGTTGGCCATAAACTCATTAAAGCATGTTCAAAGTCCTGGTGGCTAACCCCTTAAGAAATCAGTCCTCTACTGGCACCTCTGCCAGAAGCCATCAATTCTAGAGAGCTATAATTCAGCACCCTTATCACAATTTTTAAGAGTTCTTTTAATGGCTTTCTATTTAAACTGTTACTTTGTGTGGGCTTGTAACAGAAGCTTTCTATGGCCCTCTTTCTCAAGTGTGAGTCCAAAGTCATCAATACCATAGCAAGAGTAGCTTTCCTGCCTTTTCCAGTGAGCAGCAGCATGAATCATGGACTTATACACATGGTTTCTGGCAATAGCACTGCTTCATGGACATCTACATGACTCTCGGCATCGGCATGTGTCACTGACCTCAACATGGTCTACTATGACAGTACAGACCACAGATATCAATTCTACCCTTTGTGGCTGGCTGCACAAGCCATGGACATCATTACAGCACAGGCCAAAAAAGATAAACATGGCCTCATGTTGCAGCCCAGGCTACTCACTTCAAATGGTTCTCAGGGGCAGCATGGTCCACAAGCATCCATTGACATAACTTCATGTTGTAGCATAGACCACAGATATCCATATGGCCCTCGGTAGTAAAAGAGGCCATGGACACCAACACAGACCCCAGCTGCAGGAGGACCAAAGACACAGATATGGACCTGAATATCATCATGCCTTTGGATGGCTCACAACAACATGACCTCAGGCAGAAGCATGCTCTAGAGACATCAGGATGGCCTCAGGAAGTAGCATAATCAAGGATATCTATATGGCCTTCGATGTTAATTCTGGCCAGGGCCAGGAACATCAACATCGCTCCTGATTGCTGTAGGACCATATACATCACTTTGACCTCTGGAGCAGCTGACCCTGGATACCACAATGGCTTCCAGAGATAACAATAACCATAGTTTCTTTGGAACTAGGGCAATTGTGTTTCAGGAGAGCATGGGTCAGAGTATAAGCTCTGTGCTACTGCAAACCACCCTGCTGAGCAACAACGCTATTGCACGTCTCTCATTCTCCCTTTCCATCACTCAATCATTGCTCCATTCCTCTACTTTTCTCACTACTTCATTGGATATTTTTGTTCCTCATAGTGGCATTGCAAACTATAGTGTGTCATATGGTATATCTATATATTTTCTCAGGCAGCTTTGCATGCAAATATTCATGGCAACAAGTCATCGGTCTGGGCCAAGGTTTCTGGTTTCTGAAGCATCATAAATGCTGACCCATCACTGAGACTCACATGAGATACCCTGTTGTTCAGAGTCAGGGCAATGTTGCTGCAAACCTGGACTTCCAGGGGCATGTTCTGTGCAAGCTCCTAAGTGTAACTCAGTTTTCTGCCCTCAATGACAGCCTCCCCAGCCTTTGTGCTTATAGCCTGTGGGAATTGTTGGCTACCTACACTCTCCTTCTCCCAGCTGGGCAAGCTGCAGGGGCAAAGCTGGTCTAGGTCCTGCCCCATTCAGTAATAAGCTGTTGTAGGAGCTCCAAGGAGCTGCACAACCCTGTCTTCAGTGGCTTCTGTCCCACCGCTTATAAGCAAGGACTTTTGTCATTCTCCATTTGATGTTCTGTTCTCCCATCTTTCCATCCAATTTAGTGAGTCTACATTTTAAAATCACCTTCTCATTAGACTTTCCCTCACTCCCATTTTTGTCTCAGTCATTATGAAGCTATTATGGGCCTTGCAGATCTTTTTTCATTGCTGTGTCACCCCTTGGAACCTCCGTGGGGCTGTCAGAATCTGTGGATCTTGGTAGAAAGAACTAGTTGCCACGCTCATTTTTAATTTTCTCTTTAGCTATTTTATATATATATATATATATATATATATATATATATATAATATATATATATATTTAATATATATATATATTTATATATATATATATATATATATTCACCCACTTCAACTGAGTCAAAGATTTTTAAAACTCTACCAAGTGTGTGCACAACAAATACTTTCCATTTTATTCAATTTTATCTGAAAAGTTATTAACTTACATTAAAATATGTAAAAATAGGAAAAGTAGACTGGACATGCTATCAGAAATTTCATTGCATATATAACTATATGTACATATAACTTAACAAACAGTTATGTAAATATAACTACTATCTGGCATGTAGAAAACATCGGCTAACTTTTCTCCATCTCAGGTAGTAAATTATTACTTCAGTAACATAGAAGTTACTCTTTCTCCATGAAATCCTATAAAAAGCATAAACTGGGATGTTTCTAAGATTGAGTACAGTGTGCAGAGAGGTGTGTGCATCAGTAGTAGATACAGCAACAGCAACAGACATTTCTTTCTATGACAAACTCACAGCTCTGTCTTGTCTTCATCACAAGGAACCTGAACATGATAAGTGCTTCCCTTTCTCCTTTCTGCTGTGTACTGATCATCTCTAGGGAGGGAGGCACTGGAGAAATGTTAGGGATCATAGAAATGTACACATTAACCTTGGTTTATAGTGATAGCTAATTGTAAATAATTATATAATAAAATAATCTACCCCCAGTTCCCCATCCCCCATAGCTACACACCTCTGTTCAATTTCCTGACTCTCTGTATATCTCCCCCATCTCCTCACATACCTAATCCTGCCCTTTTCTCTTCCTCTCCTCGCTTCCTCCCAAGTCCCCACCACCCTCTACCTCCACGATTATTTGTCCCCCCTTCTAAGTAGGACTGAATCATCCACACTTTAATCTTCCTCTTTTGGGGACTTCATATGGTCTGTGAGTTGCATCATGGGTATTTCGAGCTTTTTTCCTAATATCTACTTATCAGTGATTACAAACCATGTGTCGTGTTTGTTTGTTTGTTTGTTTGTTTGTTTGTGTTTTGTTTTTTGTGGCTGTGTTATCTCACTCTGGATGATATTTTCTAGTTCTGTTCATTTGCCAGCAAATTTCACGAAGTCATTGTTTTTAATTGCTCTTGTCCAAAAGTAATACAGGGGCAAAGAGTGGAGCAGAGACTGAAGGAAAGGCCATCCAGAGACTGCCCCACCTGGGGATCTATCCCATATGCAGCTACCAAACCCAGTCACTATTGCTGATGCCAAGAAGTACCTACTGACAGGAATCTGATATAGCTGTCTTCTGAGAGCCTCTGCCAGAGCCTTGCTGATACAGATGCAGATGCTTGCAGCCAACCATCAGACTGAGCATGGGACCCCCAAAGGAAGAGTTAGTGGAAGGACTGAGGAGCATTAGGGGTTTACAACCCCATAGGAAGAACAACAATAACAATATTAGCCAACTAGAACCCCAAGAACTCCCAGGGACTAAACCACCAACAGAAGAGTACACATGGAGGGACCCATGGCTCCAGCTGCATATGTAGCAGAGGATGGCCTTATCTGACATCAATAGGAGGGGAGGCCACTGGTCCTGTGAAGGCTTGATGCCTCAGTGTAGGTTAATGGTAGGGCAGTATGGCAGGAGTGGGTAGGTGGGTGTGGTAGCACCCTCATAGAAGCAGGGTGGAGGGCGGTGGTATAGGGGTTTGTGAAGGGGAAACCGGGAAGGGAGATAACATTTGAAATATAAATAAATAAAATAGCCAATAAAATAATTTAAAAATTAATTTACAACATTATATGGTATATAGCCATTTTTTGGGGAAATGAGGTAATTTCAGCTATAGTCTATTTAGTACTTAAAATTTACAAAAACTTTCTTAAATATAATTTTACTCGTGTTTCCAAGATCAGTAGTCTTACTTATTTTACATGATTATATTTTATGATATAATTGTGGTAATAGTAGGTATGGATTTTGAAAAGAAAATAGTTTCTTAGTTTCTTGCTTCTAGTAAATTACATAGAATAACACTTCAGAGAAATGTGAAAAGTGATAACAAATGCAAGCAGAAATGTCCTACACACTTCCCTTCTCCTCGGGGCCTTATTCTAATACAATTTACAACCAGTTTAAAGCCTTCTTTAAATTTTCTTTCATTTTATTTTAAATTTTTTTGCTGCTGTGGTCTAAGTCATTAGTTGTAACTGAGGTCATCTCACTCCAATAAGAATTCCAATTATGACTTTCAGTATGTTAAGTAAATACTAATTACACACTAAGGGCCAAATTCTGCCCATGAATTTAAACAAAGAATTTACAATGACTTCAATTAAATCTGAACATCTAACAGATTTATTACCAAAATCTCTAATATTGAGGATAACACACACCAAAAAAGATAACTATCCAGGGTAATAAAATAGTCAGTTAAATGTGATCTGAACTGGACATGAAGTGTCTCTAGCATGCATTATACAGGTATTTTTATAGTTGGCTATCAAGATTGAATATAAAGGCAGATAGGATTTCCATATAGAAACCAAAACATCAACTGTCAAAGTTTTTGTCTCCATAATTCCACTTTTCTTCACATCTTCAGATTACTTTGGAGAATGAAATAAATTACCCAAGAAGAAATGAAACAAAAATTTTATCAAATGAAATTGTCCTTACATTTTGACAATATGAACGAGATTCATAGCAATGCCTAACAAGCATATATTAGAATAATAAGCAACATATATCTTTCAACTACAGCAAATAAAAGTTTTTATTTTTCATCATTTTATATTTCATACTTTTTTCTCCCTGATATTATCTCTCATTCCCCTTATTCTGTATGACAACTGTTCCTTCACTTTCCATATCTCTGTGTGTGGGACCCACTGAGTTTAGTTAGGTAAAATTGGCTGCTTGAATTGAGGATATTTACTTCAGTAAACACAGCTTACAAATAGCTATATTACTGAGAAACACGATCCCCACTTCCATAGCAATCCTTAGCTGTCTATGCTTGTCGAGGAATGGTGGGAACCCATGTGGACCTCATCCATGATAAGATGGATTGTTTCTTGCAGCTACTGATGCTATGAATTCGTGAGTACAACAGCCATGTCATGTCCAGAAGACAGAATTTCAGAGCACTTCTATATACTCTTGCTACTCCATTCCTGATGACCCATCTTGCAATGCTTTGTGAATGTTAGAGGGTTCATAAAGATGACCTATTTAGGACCAAACACTTCTCCATTCTTTATTTGGACCAGTTATGAATCCCTGCATCCACTGGCACTCATTGCAATAAATAGAAATTAATATCAGCCTATTAATAATATTCTTATGTAGTAAATTGATGTAATTAAACACTTGTTTTAATGAAACAATGTACATAAGTTTAACATAGAATGAAGAGTGTCTTTTTTCACAATAAAAATAATCAATTTAAAAAGAGGATGCGAACAAAATTAAATATATTTACACACAAACCTGTACTCTAGTTCTGAGAGTAGTATACATTCTAAACAAGAAGTAGAAATAGTCTAAATACCTAGCAATTGGAAAATGTATCAACGTAAGAAGGAATGAATTATTATTCTAGGCAAGTGTGAAATAATAAGTGAAAAAAATAATTCACAAAAGATGACATACCTTATAACATTATTATGAGATAGAAACTTCAATATCGAGAAATAGCAACAAAAAGTGAATTAATGTCTGTCTAGGACTGTTAGATTGTCTGGGAAAAAGTGATAAAAGCTAATTGATTGCTTTCTTAATAAGGTAACAAAAATTAAATGTGATAATTGAATATATGAAAATAATAAGCTATACACTATATGTACATGAATCGCAAATTACATAAAGTACATATCAATAAAGTTAACATAGCATAAAAGAGGATTAAAAAGATAAAATTAAATAACAGCAGCCAACTCCAAGTCTAATTTATTCAAGTGTCATGATAAATTTGGGTGTATAGTGGGTTAGAAATTACATGTATAGACCTTACCTGTGGTTTTTGATACTGTTTGGCAAAATCCTAATACTTTGATTTATTAGTTTTTATACTGAGCTTCTACTTTATAGTGCTCTATTTTCAGACTATAATCCATTGAAAGAATGATTTAAGATGTTGAATTATATAAATGGCCTAAAATGCTTTTCTTACATAAATATTATTTGTCAACTCTTCTACATTTCTTGCAATAAATTATCAGAATCTGATAGTCTGATCATTTGCACCACACCATGCTATTTAAAGCTTGAGGCCCAGGAAGAATTTTTTAAAATTTAGTATAATTTTAAGAGTTACAAAAATAGCTCTCTCCCCTGCTGTGTCTTAGATTGTTGCCAAGGCTGCATGTAATATGTTATCACTGGAGTAACATCCCTCTATAAATATTGCATACTTGATTCTGATGTCACACATAGTAGCATGATATGAAGTTAGATAGAGAGAAGACAAAGGGAAAGGAATTTGAGTTTAATTTTATACTTTTTAATTATATATTCATTACAACTTTCTCACATGTCTTCTAACTTATCTGCATACTTTCCAAATGTAGAAATCTCTTGGGGACCCAGGATAATTCTTTCTGTTAAACACAAAATAAAAAATTAAAGATCTATTAGCTAACTGACTTATTATTTGGAAACAAATAACAGTAACAAAGACCTTTAGATTTCTTAGCAAACTTTGTGGAACCTATTATTCGTCTATCAACTGATTGTTGATTTTTCTTATCAACAAAGAATCCACAAATATGTTTTATGTGCAAGTTTGGAAGACTTAGTATAAATTCAAAATCAAATGGGCCAGAAATGGTTGTGCATGACTTTAATGCCAACTTCCATCAGGAAGCAGAGACAAGTGAATCTCTATAAGTTCAAGACCAGCGTCATCTACATAACTAGTTCCAGTACAGCCAAGACTGTCTAGATGGACCCTGTGTCATAAAATGAATCACAAATTAAAAAATATAGTGCACTCTTAAATCTTAATCATTTATAGTTCATGAGGAAAACGTATTACATGTGTGACCGTGCATTATATAACATTCACCATCAAAATATATCATTAAAATGCTGCTTAAGATTCTAGTTTAAATAGCTTTTAAAAAGAGTTTGGGCATTGTTTTTGAGCTATTAAATTATTTTTGGATAAGAAAGTCATTACTCTGAGATGAGTAACAGAAGACTCAAAAGACACAAGTTCAATATGTAAAATTTTAAAATTGCATTAATTAATTTATTTTATGTGTGAGTGCCTGAGTGTCATAGTGCACGTGTGGAGGTCAGAGATCAAACTTTGATGGTGGTTTCTCATATTCTACCATGTAGGTTCTAAAGATCAAAGTCAAGGTCTTCATGCCTAATGGTACACAGCCTCACCCACTGAGCCATCTTGCTGACCCTTCTTTAACCTGAAATCTTAAACCACAAACACTCGATTTCTGTCTTTTTTATGTCTAATACAATATGTCTGAGCATCCGACTTTCCTGGACTGCCTTTCTAGAGCATGCCTGAAATTACACAGCTGTGATATCTGTTAACTTTACATGACAAGAAGAAAATGTTCTTGAATAAGACTGATTTTTAATGTGGGAATAATCAATTTGTGCTAGTTTGATGATGCTCCATACATAGACCAAAATTATTCAGCTCAAAGTTCTGTGATGTTTTCAACCCATAAATTATCTGCAAGTGAACTATAAAAAACTGCATCTAGAAAAAACATTTCTTTGATGATATCACTATCATTCATTCACAATATTTGGCTGAATCCTAGGAGAAGCCAGATGCTTGTTTAAAATCCCACCAGCATCCTATACTATACAGAGGGAAACTACAGAAGAATAGCAGTGCCTCAAGAGCAGAAAATGAACTTTTGTTTAGAGAGCAATGAAAGGGGTGTTGCAAATAAGTTGGAGATTTAAAAATCCAAATTTTGGGCATAACAGTAACTCTACCTGTGAAACTCTACCTACCTGTAGTGTGCACCAGAGGAAAGCAGAAAACTGATGGTAACTTCTAATAGAAAGGAAGCCAGTCTTTGATTATAAATATAATTCATCTCTGAAGGATTATCCCTAACACACAAAGGCAGTAGACCCAACTCCCTGAAATCCCCTAGGCCACCCTGCCTTCTACCACATTGTCTCATACCCAGTTTAAATGACTGGCTTTGTGTATCTTCAAAGGCATTAAGTCTCATACACAGAACTAGGATTTTTCTTGTTTATTTTCCTCTTTGTTCTGGATCCACATTATTATAATCTCCATGCTACCTTCAGCTCCATGAGAGCCTCTAAAGGTCCTATGAACCTCAGAGACATGTCCTCAGGGATTTGCATGCCAAGGGACGTAGGCTGGTGTCTTAGTCTGGGTTTTATTGCTGTGAAGAGACATCATGACCAACACAACTCTTATACATAAAGCATTTAACTGGGGCTGGTTTACAGTTTCAGAGTGTCAGTCCATTATTACCATAGCAGGAAGCATGACAGTGTGCATGTAGACATGATGCTTGAGGAACCAATAATTCTACATCTTGATATGAAGTCAGCAGGAGGCTGTGAACACAGTCAGCCAGGAAGGGACTGTCCTCTGAAGGCAACCAGGAGGAAGCTCTTGATCACACTGACCAGGCTTGATCATATGTGAGACCTCCAGGTCCCATCTCCATCAAACTTCCTTTAACAAGGTTAAACCTGCTCCAAAAAGCCACATCTCCTAATAGTGCCATTTCCTATGGGCCAATCATATTCATACCATCACAACTGGCAAGGAATTCTAGCCAATTTTATAACTGGGGTATATTTGGGTTCCTAAAAGCCACTGTGTTGGCCAGATTAGCCTAATTACAATCATGATATTCACTTTCTATGTTGAAAAGATGTGGAAAGTTTAAGGAAAATTTTAATGATATAGAAATGAGGATTAACTCACCTTAATTTCTTACTGAAGTATGATACTTTAGCAAGATAGTTTAAAATAGGGAATACCCAGAATTATAATTTTTTGAGATAAAAATGTTTAGCACCTCAAAATATGAATTCTGGAAATTTAAGATACATTTTTAAATCACTATTCTTGTTACCATAGTATATTCTCTAATCTACTACAGGCATCATAAACTCAGAGAGAAAAATCCATATGTTTTTAGTTTAAATTGATAACCTCAGGGAGACCAAGATGGAGGGAAAGATAAAAAAAGGAAATAATATGTAAAGTGAGGCATTCTGGAACTGAGCACAGCTTCCAAAGCCTAGCAGCTGGTTCCTCACACTGTTGTCTGAGGCAATGGGCTATGGAAATAATATGTACACCATCCTGTGCTCTGGAGCAAAGGTGGAGTGCTAACTGAGTCCAGGCAGGGTTCTTTGCTGGTTTTTTTTTTTTTTTTCAGTCATTGTGGTGATGTTATTCCTCTAACTTGTATCAATGGTTAGGTATTTTCAGGTTCTTGATCTCCTATTAAAGTAACTAAAATACAAAAGCATGCAGATTTGCAAAATAACAAAAATATTATTCAAAAGTTAAACAATATACGTAACAGAAAGAAATATACTGCCCAGAGTGACAGTGGGTACTAGAGTTTCTTTTTTGAAATATTCTAAGAGCCAGAGGTAGTGGGTGACTCCAAAAAACCACCATCTTCCAGACACAGCAGGATTGATGCACATAGGGAACTCAGAGACAGTGACAAGCACCAAACACACAGAAGACCCACTCATGTTCAAAACAAATAGAAATCTCACTACTGAGGTGAGCAAATAAATGTAAACCACCATTCTTTAAAAAGTTATCAAAATAACATGGACCACTGAAGTGGCAAACACAGGACCTGCAAGCATCTGTACAAAGTCTTATGCATGTATGTTGTTGCTATTAGCTTGGTGATTATGTGTGACTCCTAATTGGAACTGACTCTTTTCCTCTTATTGCATTGCTTTTTCCAGTCTCAGTGTTAAGGCCCTTTTCTTGTCTTGTTTTGTCATGTATGACTATCACCTCTTTTATGAGGCCTGGTTTTCTATGAAGAGGATTGGATCTTGGGAAGACAGGGATGAGAGTGGAGAGCAGAAAAACTGTGGTAGGAATATATGGTATGAGAAAAGAACCTATTTTCATTAAAGGAAAGACAAAAAATTAACTACAAATATTTACATATGTATATTATATTCATTAATCCATTAAAAGTGGGAGACTTCAATATTCTACTTTTACCGATGAGTCATCCAGAAAAAAGTAACCAGAGAAATAACATGTTATGACTCAAATGGGCCTAACAGATATCTACAGAACATTTTGCCCAAACACAAAAGAATATACCTTCACAGAACCTCACTGAAGTTTTTCCAAAATTGACCACATGCTTGGTCACAAAGCAAGTCTCAACAGATACAAGAAAATTGAAATAACTCCCTGTATACTATCAGACTACCACAGGTTAAAGCTATATTTAAACAACAACAGAAAAATCTGAAAGCCTACAAATTCATGGAAACTGAACAGCTCTCCACTGGATGACTACTATTTCAAGGCAGAAATAAAGAAATTAAGAATTTTTAGAATTCAATGAAAATAGAAGCACAGTGTACCCAAACTTAAGGGTCAAAATGAAAGCAAAACTAGAAGAAAAATTCATAACATTAAGTGCCTTCTTTAAAGAAATTAGACAGTCCTCATACTAGCAATGTAACAGCAGACCTAAAAGCTCTAGAACAAACATCTGAAAAACATGGACAATTTTATTTATACTTGGCACTTACTAAAGTTAAATAAAAAATCAGATAAATAATTTAAGTAGATTTAGAAGGCATTAGAAACAGTCATTAAAAGTCTCCTAACAAAATTAATTAATTAATTAATTAATTAAAAGTTCAGGCCAGAGTATTTTAGCACAGAATTTTATCAGACTATCAAAGAAGAGCTAATAGCAATACTCTTCAAATTATTCTATAAAAAGAAACAGAAGAAACATTGCCAAATTCTTTTTATGAGGCCAGTCACCCTGATACCCAAACCACAAACAGATTCAACAAAAAAAGAGAATTATGGAACAATTTTCCTCATGAGTGTTGATGAAAACTATTCAATAAAATACTTACAAACTAAACCCAAGAACATACCAAAAAGATCATCCACCATGATCAAGTAGGCTAAATCCCTAAGATGCAGAGATGGTTCACCATACAAAAATTTATCAATGTAATTCACCATATTAACAAACTGAAAGAAAGGAATATCATCTCATTAGATGCCGAAAGCCTCTGACAAAAGCCTTTTTATGATAAAAGTCTTGGAGAGATCTAGAATATAAAGGATACATACCCAAACATTAAAAAGTCAATTTACAGCAAGCCTATAGTTGAAAACTTAGGATTCTGTCTACCTCAAGACCCAGCTATATAACTCCTATTCATATACCCAAAGGACACTCTATCCTCCCACAAGGATACTAGCTCAAATATGTTCATAGCAACTTTATTCATAATAGCCAGAAACTGGAAAAAGCCCAGTTGTTCCTCAACCAAAGAATACATGAAGAAAATATGATAAATTCATAAAATAATTTATTGCAGCTATTTTTTTAAAAAAAAAAATAGCATCATGAAATTTGTAGGCAAATGGATTGAACTAGAAAATATCATCCTAAGTGAGGTAACAGAGACCCAGAATGACAAGCATGATATATGCTCCATTATAAATGGATATTAGATGTTAAAGATAATCATGTTACAATCCACAGACCCAGAAAGGCTAAGTAACAAGAAGGGCTCAATGGAGAATGCATGACGCTCCCAGAGAAGGGAAATAGAATAAATATTGCAGGTAAACTGAAGGCAGCTGAAGATGGGAACAAGAGGACTTGGGGATAGAAATAGGGAAACAGAATTCTAGCAGAAGCAACTGGAATTTAGGATGAAGTAGAAACCTAGTGCATCAGAATCTGTAAGAGCAACCTTAGCTAAGACTCCTGGCACTGGGGGATACAGAGCCTGAACCAGCCACCTTCTATAACCAGGCAAGACTTTCAGTGGAGCAATTGGGACTCTAACCCAGCCACAAAATCTTCAACCTACAATATTTCCTGCCTACAAGATATGCTAGGGTAAAGGTGACACAGAAATTGTGAGACTGGGAAACCAATGAGTGGTCCATCCTGAGACTCATGCCATGAGAGAGAATCTATCCCTTAGACTGCCTGTAGGGCCAAGACCCAGAGAAGGCCCAGAGACCTAGGGTAAAATCAAACATGACTGGCCAGAAACAAGCAAAAAACAAACAAACAAACAAACATCAATGAAATGTTTCTAATGATATTCTGCAATGCTCATATATTAGTGCTTAGCCCAATTGTCATCAGACAGGCTTCACTCAGAAATGGATGGAAACGAATGCAGGGACCCACTGCCAAGCACTAGGCAGACCTCAGGGACTCATGCTGGAGAGGGAAAGGAGGTTTGTAGGAGTCAGAGATGTCAAGAATACAAGAAAACTTACACAATCAACTAACCTGGGCTCACAGAGATTGAAGGAGTAACCAGAAAGCTTGTATATGTTACAATTGTGTGGCTGGCCTGATGCCCATATCAAAAGATGAGTCATACTTTAGTGACTTGCAAATTTTAAGTGTCAAGTAAATGTATGCCTAAGAACATGAAAACACCCATAATACTGTCATGAGAAGAAAAATCATCAGCAATCTTACCCAGTCCTGAACTCTTCAAGACACAGTATTGATTGCCCTAGAAAAACATGCTCATGAGTGCGGTAATGGTATTAACATTGTAGGTATAACCAACTGCCTTCTAGTTTGAATAAAGTCCTACTATACAAAAGCAAACTCATGTCTAGTACTGTAAACCAAACCAAGCATACATAGTTGGGAGACTCATAGACCCAGAGGAGAACCTATTATGTAGAAAAAATTTAATCCAGCAACATGGTTGAACCAGTAATGAATCACATTCAAAGACATTCTAGGTTTGTGTGATCTGGCTGAAATGCAGACATGCCCTTAGTACACATCTTTATTCTCCCCCTAAAATGAAGTCAAGTCCTACCAGCCAAACATGGCTAGTAGAAAAAAAGCAGTCGTGTTTGAAAGTGATGTTTATAAAGGGCAAAAAAAAGCATGAATCAGAAAAAAGATTTGTTAAAACAAATGAGAGATTGGAATGCCTAACTCTCATAGGAACAGCACAGGGAATCGAGACTACTCAAGAAAACAGCACAAGAAAGGAGAGAGAGACAGAAAGAAAGAGGGAACTGGGGTGGGGAGGACGAGAGGGATAGGGGGAGGAGGTAGAGAGAGAGAGAGAGAGAGAGAGAGAGAGAGAGAGAGAGAGAGAGTTAGTTTTACTGGGACAGTTTACAAAGACAGGTTGCAGGTAAAGATAATGAGAAGAATGAGAAGGAGCCAGAAGATTAGAAAAAATTGCCAGGGTGAGTTTGAGGCCAAGCTGAGCAATTTCATGAGAAGCTGGTTTGAGTCAGTCAGCTTGGAGAGGAGTCTGGGCTAGAATAGCTGAGTTGAACCAAGTAATATGGGCAAGACTCAGCAGGTTAATTTTAAAACCTTAAGGCTATATCTCAGATATATAAATAATATACCCTTGTGTGTAAGTGGGCAGTGAGGCATAAATACCAGGACATTTTGGCAATCCCTGTTTGCAATAAGCAAGAGTGTTAGGAAAACTGAACCATTTCATTCTATACAGAAGGTGTCATTTCTAAGCAAAATTGGTAACTAAAGAATCAAATTTGTTTTTGACATGTTTTAAAATTTGTAGATTTAAGAGCATCGATATTAATGATAACAATAATTTCAGGTACAGTTGCTACTTATTGACCATCGATTTTAGGTTCTTTTCATGTATTATCATCAATTTTAAACTTCAATTTGGTAGTCTTCTTTCATATTTTAAATAAAATATGTATGGGCTGGACTCAATACATTATTTAATAGGCAAGATTACAAGAAGTTGGAGATGGGAGGAACACAGCTGAGATTAAAGTTATAAATTTAGCTCAAAATATACTTATTTCCATAATAAAGACCATGAATAGAATTTGAAAGAAAACAGAAACAAATATCATGGAGTGTATTCATTTCTGATGAGTAGTCTTATAAGGCCCCACCCCTGCTGTGTGTTTACATGTAAATGTACAGGCACAGTAGAAATCCTACCTTATGTCATGCTATATTTAGACAGTGTAGACAGGAACAGATTGCACCTAAAAATAGAGAACAGCTCCATTATTTTCTTTGGATTTAAAACCATCAATCAGTTTAGTCTTATAATATGATTTATTTTAAAGTAATATATGTTAACTAAAGAGGATTTTTTTATATAACTGTAGCATTATAATCAGTAGCATTGGTTAATTATTTTGGTGTTATCTTCTAAGAGTGAGGGCTTAAATAGAAGCCTGTGTTAAGAAACATCAATCTTGCTGAAGAGTGGACTCAGTACATGTCTGTCACAGTGCATTAACCCTGCTGGGAACCCATTGATCATCAGATTGACTGATTCATCTAATGGAGACGTTGTATGTCCTCTGTAGATAGAGCCAAGTGAAGGCAATGCTCACCGTACAGGGATATTCCCAGATAATATATTATGTTTCCCTCTATCACTTTAGAGATGAATAATCTAGAGAGTATATTCAAATTGTATTGAATTTGATTAGTAGTTTACAACAAAAATTCTACTAATAATCATCTAATCCAATTAAAAAATTTCCATACTGTTTCTCAAAGCATAACACATGATTCTGTCTTCATCTCCAAATTTACCAATTATTCCTAAAAGTTCTTCAAATGCTATATAGAAATTGTTGACTATATGTGCATCTAAAATGTGTGAAAACCCCAGTGTTCTAATTTGTATACTGAGACAAAAAAAATTATTGCATACTTCCTCATCTCGTGTATTCATGGTAATATTGAATTTAGGGATAAAGAAATCTTCAAAATTTCATTTATTTTAATTGTGTAAATGTCACACAACTAGGACAAAGAGCATATTTTGATGACATCCTTTTGTACTAATTTGAGATTGAACCTTTTGAATTAAATTTTTTGTATATGTATGAATTCATGTGTGCCCTTCCCCTAGGCCTGAGCAGGCCTGCAAAGTCATTTACCACAATAGACCAAGCAACCTACGAGATGCATTGCATTACCAGCCTTGGCACCTTGGAGCCTGCTACCTGAGCTAAGAAGAATGGACTGCCTGCTGAGCTAGCCTTGACACTTTCTGGACTGCTATCTCCTTGCCTGGCCCCAGGGCTGAACCAAGAAGAAACTCTGGGGGTGGGGCTTCCCCTTTATATGTGAAAGCAAATTATTAAACTTCGAGCCTTGATCAGAGAATTTTGTCTTGGCTTCATCTCTTCCCGCCCGTTTCCCTATTCTCAGCCTCTCTTGCAGGTGAACCCGTTCAGCTGTTGCTGCAGGCGGCAACATTCATGTGTATATATAGTATATGCAGAAATGAGGGCATGCAGGTAGGTTTCCCCTGGATACATGCGAAGGCCACAGATAGATGTCAGGTGACCTACTGTATCACTCTTCCTCTATTCTTTGTATATGTGTTCTGTGTGCATGATGCACATATGAGTGAAAGCATGCTTGTCATGTACCACCACACTGTGGTTGCTAGAAGACAACTTCTGTGAATTATTCTGGCTTTCTACTTTATTGAGGTAGGGTTCTCTTGTTTCTGCAGATGAATTGTGTACTCCAGGTAGCCTGGCCAATGCACTTACGGTGTTTCTTCTGTTGCTACTTCTTGTGTTGTGAAAGTAATCTGAGATTTCAGATGCAGGATACCACTTTCTCAGCAAATGCATAACCCACTGAGACAGTTTTCTTGCCAAACACCTGTTTTTTGAGTCATCATCTCTCTCTGAACCTAGAGCTACCCTAGAGCTTAATACCCTGGGTACTAAGTCAAGAAGCCCAACAACCAACCCGTCTATCCCTAGACCC
The DNA here is from genome assembly GCF_011762505.2 of Arvicanthis niloticus. NCBI lineage: Eukaryota > Metazoa > Chordata > Mammalia > Rodentia > Muridae > Arvicanthis > Arvicanthis niloticus. The sequence continues at coordinate 27,870,191 of NC_047668.1, forward strand.
ATAGCAATGGCTGCTTATGTGGGTGCTGGTGACATGAACTTGACTCCTCATGTTTTGTCATCAGGTTCTGTTCTCTACTGAGACAACTGTTAAGCCCCTTAAGAAATGTTTTCCTGAAGAATACTAGACATAAAGTTATATAAATTGTTTCTTAGCAAACTTTCATAAGGTGAGTCCATGTTAAATTTAGAAGTCAAATTAAGAAATACAGTGTTACTTTCACCCAGGAAGATTCCTTGTTCTTTTTCTGATCATCATCATGAAAAAAGAAAACCTCTACTCTGACTTATTACCACATAGTACTTGGCTTGGGTCCTGGAAACATGACTAGGACAACAAAGGAAGAAAGACCAGACACGTATGTAGAAATGATGGCATCCGGTGGGGAGTGCAACATCTAATGGAGTCATGCCAACTATGAAACAACCCAGAACCTCAGACATTTATTAGGTATGGCAGAGGGGAAGTGGGGTAGTATGAGTAGGAAATCTCTGAAGGCAAGGAGTCTCACATGGAAAACATCTGGGGAGGGGGGCGGAGAAGAAGCCTTTGCTAATTTATGCACATGCTGTTCAAGTGTTAGTAAGCATTCAGACTTACATAGACTGTCAACATTTACATGTGGACCTGAGGAAAGCTGTGTTAGCCTTACCTAGAATAAGATTTTGCCTGTTTTTTTGTGCGTCCTAGTTGTTAGTATTTGACATGTCCGTGTCCATTCAAGGACACACATTCCCTCAGGACGTTATCCATTCTTTCTTATACATTCACTCGAGGCTTCCTCAGCTCCTTATAAATCTTAACACATATTTTTCTTAGTTTACAAAACAGATTCACAAAAGACTCACTGCCCACACATCTGTTCCATTTAATATTATTTTCATGATACTCACTTGTTGAACATCTCTGCACAAATGCACAACCTGACTAGAACTCATAAATGAACTCAACTGAATTCAACTGCACCGCACAGCTTCACCAACTGAACTGATTAAACTCTCTACTTTCTCTGCTACTTTCTTAAGTCATCTGTGTTTCCTGTCTGTTGTCATGAGAATTGGGCATATCCTATTGATGACTAATTCTGTCAAATCCTTCTCTGATTTATCACTTATTTTGCCTCTCAATAAGACATCACTTTCAAACAGGCTGCTTTCTTCTCCAAACTAAATTTACCTTTATTGTTTGGGATTAAAAGTGTATACTAATTGGTGGGGGGTGTTGCAGCCAGACACTGTAATTTAGACTGTTTGAATTTTGGTTGGATCATATAGACCTAGCAGGTCTTTGGATATGATGTCTTGCCAGAGCAGCCATGTTGCTGGATTAAAATTCTTCTACATACTTTACTTGACCCTTTTTCCTTACAGCTTTTAATATTCTTTCTCTGTTCTGTATGTTTAATGATTTGATTATTATATGGCAAAGGGACTTTCTTCTCTGGCCCAAACTGTTTGGTGTTCTTTAAGTTTCTTATAGCTTTATAGGTATCTCCTTCTTTAGGTTAGGAATTTTTCTCCTATTAATTTGATGAAAATATTTTCTGAGCCTTTGAGCTGTGTTTTCTCCTTCCTTGATTTTTACTGTTCTTAGGTTTGGACTTTTTGTATCTGCCACAGATTTCTTGGATGTGTTGTGCCAGAAATTTCTAAGGCTTACCATTTTCTTTGTCTGGTGTATCCATTTTTTTCTATCCTATTTTCAGTGCCTGGGATTCTTTTATCTCTTATTTTTCTTATTTTTTTCCCCATTTTTATTGGTTATTTTATTTATTTACATTTCAAATATTATTCCCCTTTCCAGTTTCCCCTCCACAAACCCTCATCCCCTCCCCTCCCCCTGCTTCTATGAGGGTCCCCCACCCATCTTCCACTCCCGCCTCAGGGCCCTAGCATTCCTCTACACTGGGTCATCTAGCCTCCACAGGACCAAGGACCTCCCCTCCCATTGATGTCAGATAAGACAATCCTCTGCTACACATGCAGCCAGAGCCATGGGGCCCTACATGTATACTCTTTGGTTGGTGGTTTAGTCCCTGGGAGCTTTGAGGGGTCTGGTTGGTTAATATTGTTGTTCTTCCTATGAGGTTGCAAACCCCTTCAGTTTCTTAACTCCTTCCCCTAACTCCTCCAGTGGAAATGAGGATGATCAGTCTGATAGTTGGCTGCAAGCATTCTCATCTGTGTTGGTCAGGCTCTGGCACTGCTATACTAAGCTCCTATTAGCAAGTGCTTCTTGACATCTGGGTTTGGTGTCTGCAGTTGGAATGGATCCCTAAGTGGGGAAGTCTCTGGATGGCCTTTCCTTCAGTCTCTGCTCCAGTTTTTGTCCCTGCATTTCGTTTAGAGAGGAGCAATTCTAGTTTAATATTTTTGAGTTGGGTGGGTGGCTCCATCCCTCAACCGAGGCCATGCCTATGCACTGGATATGATCTCTATAGACTCTCCCTCCCTTTTGTTGGATATTTTGGCTAATGTCCCTCCTGTTGTATCCTAGGAATCTCTTTGGTCCCTGGCATCTGTGACTTCCTAGTGGCTACCCCCAGTTCCTCATCCCCCAGGGCTACACACCTCTGTTCAATTTTCTGACCCTCTGTACTTCTCCCCCATCTCCTCCCACACCTGATCCTGCTCTTTTTCCCTCCCCTTCCCCTCTCACTCCCAAATTTCTCTCTTCCTCTACCTCCTGTGATTATGGTTTTTGTTGAAGCTTGTCTCTCTATTTCTATTTGCATTCCTAAACTTTTCATTTCCAGAAGTCCCTCAGTCCATGTTTCCCTTATTGTCTCTATTTTCATTTTCAGATCTTCAATAGTTTTATTTGTTTTAGTTAACCGATGCTTCTGTATTTTTCTTGGTTTCTCTAGGAAATTATTCATTTTCTCAAATTGTGAGTTACTTCATGGATTTCTTTATTTCCTCTTTAATGACATTTATGGTGTGTGTTTCAGCTATGTTGGAATATTCAGGGCCTGCTGTGGTAAGATAGCTGGGCTCTGGTGGACACATGCCACCCTGACTGTTGTTGTGTTTTTATACTGGTATCTAAGCATCTGGGTTTGAGGTCTAGCTGCTGACTTCTGGGTTTGTCTTTGTTGGGTAAGTGTTTTGATCCTCAGTTTCTGTTTTCTCTCCAAATTTTCAGAGTGTATTAGCTGTGTAGTGCCTGTTTTACTACTCTGCTAGCCTGGTATGCTCTAGCTGGTAGCACTTGTTGGTGTTGTAGTTTGGGGAACAAGCATGCCAGAGAGTCTATTCTTTTGGATACATAGGAAGTATGGATAGGAAGGAAGGAAGGCTTCAGCTAGTGTTCTGCTATTCCACTAAGGACCACCCTGAGGATTGGGTCTAGGGGAATAGATAGAGTGGATAATGTCCTTGAACAAAGTGTGTAGTCTTCAGGCAAGCATGAGCAGTGATTGAGGAAGAAGTGTCTACCTGGCTTGGGGGCAGGAATACAACAAAGAAGGGGAGAAGGGGAGTCAGGGAGAAATGACCTGTGTAATTGACAGGAGGCATGGACATGGGAAGAGGAGGCTGCAGCTGGGGTTTTGTGACAGAGATAGGTACATGTCTGAGAATTAGGTCTGAGGAAACAGACAGAGTGGTGAAAGTCCACAGCTAGCTTATCAGGTCTTCTTGAGATTTATATATTAAATTAGAAAATTCAAATACTATTGTACTGCTTTAAATATAGAATTCTATGCTGTATTCTATTGATGTGTGTAAGATTTGAGTACATATTAAGCAGCTTAAAGCAATGTTAACTTTTTTCAAATACTTATTTTTATTTGAGTTGTGTGTGTGTGTGTGTGTGTGTGTGTGTGTTTGATGTGAATGAATTCTACCTGTGTGTTGGTATTGATGAAGACCAGAAGAGAGTGCCTGAGATCCTGGAGCTAAAGTTAAAGATAGTTGTGATACAGCCAACTTGAGTTCTGGAAGTCAAGTTTGGGCCTGCCAGAAAAACAATACATATTTTTAACTGCTGAACTCTCTTTTTGGCCCCTACATCCATTTCTTAGAATTCTGTGGGAAAGAGGTCTGACTATCTGTGACTGCATTCTGTGCTTGAGGTCATCTGGATGCTGGTTAGAAGCTATGGAGATATATCTACCTCCCATCTCACTTTTGTTGATACCAAAATTTAGTAGCTCAAAATTGTAATGTTGAACTCCATTTTCATGTTGACTATCCAAGGATGAAATGAGGACTTTTTCAAGTCCTAGAAGGCTGCTCTTGGTCATCCACAAAGAGTGAATCATGTTTTTCTGGTGTTTTGAATATCTGTATTACTACATCTCTGAAATCTAGATTGTGATTAAAATGATAAGATTCAGAAGGATACCCTACCTTAAGAACAACAGCTCTAGATAGTACATATTGAAAATTTCACAGCCATGTCTAATTTAACATCAAATAGAATGGTTAGTAGCAGTTTCTGCCAATGTAAGAAATGTTAAAGCAATCTTAAAAATGTATTCAAAAATCACACAGATCCCAATGTATGGTGGCCTTCTTATTTATAAAGGTGAAGTAAATTTAAACATACAAGCATATTTTCCTTAGAGGTACAATAGCCAGACTTGGTGACACATTTCTGTAATTAATGCCCTTAGAAGGCTTAGGCAGGAGGACCACAAGTTGGAGATAACTCTGAGGTACATGAAGAGACCAGAAATTTATTAATGGATTAACCAGGTTAACAATATATCTATCTTTTACAAATAAATACACACACATGTATGTATGTATATACAGACTAAATTTCTTTAATTTAAAATTTCAAGTCAGAAATGCTCCCAAATAAAAACCATACCAAGACTCCAGACTCTTTATTTTGTAAAATTAATAAATAAACGTTAATCAAATATCTTAATTGATAAATAAAAATGTTGAGTGCCAACACAAGACTTCAAGTTCAAATTCCATATCTCAACTAATATGAAGGGCCATACTTAAAACACAAGCAAAACAATGTAGGATACAAATTTTCAGTACATGCATTTAAAGTAAATCTCATGTTCAGACTTGATATTTTTTTCTAATGTCCAACTTCTATTTATTAGTTTGAAAAATTTTGTGACATGGGAACTATTAGTAAATAAAAATGCAAGTTTTGGAATCCAGTCTAAAAGTTTGCCCTTCTAAATATAAGAAAATAACTGCCATGATATTTACTTCTTAAAAGGTTTTAACAAGGTTTGCTTTCAAGCCACAGATCATATTGGCACCAGTACAGAAGGCTTATATTGAGGCACGCAAATACACTTAAAATTTTTTCAGTTACTTTAAGCAGTTGAAATCCCATTTTAATACATGCTCAATTGAGAATTAAAAGTTCAAATATTGATTTGCATAGGAAATTAGCAATTAAGTACCCATAAAATTAACTTGCACCTGCCAATTGATGTACCAATTAAATTTTCAGATACCTTAAAAGAAACTTACTGCAAGGAAAGTTTCTCACATTATTTGACAAAGAACTGTTGTAGAAACTTGAACACTACAGAATCCTTTGGAATGACAAGTTTGGTCCATGAGAGATAACTTTGTAGACATCAGCTACAGGAAACACAGTAGAGCAAGGACTCTGGCATTGTGATCTAAAATTCTTCACCAGGTTAATATGGAAATTTATGAGCATCTTGTGCCTGGAAGATGAGAGCAAGAGTAAAATTAATGCAGATTTGAGAAGACTGGCAATCTCAACTGCTAACTTTTGCTCAAGGTCATCAACAACCATGTCACTATATCTGGTAGATGTGTGTCTTGCAAAAAGTTAGGCTAAAGTCTTAACCCTTGGTACCCATGAATGTGGCTTTATTTGGTAACTAGATCTTTTCCTATATAACCAAATGAGAGCATGTTCACTCTGGTAAACCTTATCAATAAGTAAGACTTGCAGACACACCAACACTTTAAAAGGAAACACAATTCTGTGATGACATAGACAAAATTTTTTTTTGTCTATGTATTTTGAATGGGGACACAAATTCGAATATGTGTGGGTATGTGAGTGTACACAAGTGTACATATACACTTTGGCATATGGAAGACCATGATTACCAGTTGTGTATTTCTTGATGACTCTCCATTCTGTTTACTGAGATCGGGTCCTTTGCTGAAACAGGAGCTTATCTCTACACCTAGTTTGGGAAACCAGATTGCTTCTTGAATTTCCTGTCTCCACCCCCCATGCACTGAAGTTACAGGTGGTTGGCATGTCTGTCCAGCATTTATGTGGGTTCCAGGTTCTCACGAACGCTTTTGCTGATGAAACATTTCCCCCAGCCAGAGGCAGAGTTCTTATGGTGAAACTAGAATCCAAATCTGCTGTCTAGTATTATTTTAACTTGACACAAGCTAGATTTTTCAAAATAAAGGAACCTCAATTGAGAAAATGCCTCCATAAGACACAGTTGTAAAGCATTTTTTAAATTATTGCTTAATGGAAAAGGGCTTAGTCTATTGTAGATGCAGCTACCCTTGAGCTCATAGTCCTTCTATAAGAAAGCAGGTTGTGCAATCCAGGTGAAGCAAGCCTGTAAGTAGCATTTTCTTATAACCTCTGCATCAGTTCCTACCCACCTGATTGATTTTGTCTTGTTTGTATACCTGTCCTGCTTTCCCTCAATGATGAGCAGTGTTGCAGAAGTGTAAGCTGAATAAACTCATTCCTCCCCCAACTTGCTTATATGTCATGGTGTTTCCTCATGGTAATAAATACCAAGGAATAGTAGAAGCTGTTATCAGTGACCAAAGGCTAGGAAGAGACTAGAAAGAATGCTTGTTTTCCATCTTCAGGGAGGTAGCGGAGTACTGACACCTCATTTTATTCCTCAAGCCTCCAGAACTGAGAAGTGTCTGTACTGTCTGAGACAAATGTCTGTAATGATTTGTCATGACAGTTTTTAGAAAGAAGTACACCAAGCTGTCCTGTCTCCTCCAGATGGCTCACAATTAGATATATAAAGTGGTTTGAAATACACTTCCAGCTTCATTCAGCACTGGTCCCATTTCCCTCACACATGCATTAACCCTCATATATCCATTGTGTTTCATTTTATATGAGCATGGTCCCATCAGAGAATCTATAAGCAGTAACAGAGAGCAGGAATAGATGCACAAGCCTAAATCAAAGTGGATATTCCTAATGAGGGAAGCCTTTAGTTTAACATTTTTATTAAATTCTACTATGCTTTGAGATTTCATTTTATAAAGTTACTTATGTCCAATCTCTATCTTTTTGTACAAACATTTCAAAAGCTTAAATTTGTCTATATAAAAGTTTCTAGAGTTCATACAACATGGTCTTGATATTAAAGCTACCAAAATAGCATTCTTTGTTTACATGCATTTAATATAACAGATGATAATTTTAGGCTATGTTTTAGCAACATATACAACTTACATTTTGGCATATTTGTGAAAGGGTCTTTGTGTTTGTTCATTTATGGTGTGTGACTGTTTGTGTGTGTGTGTGTGGGGGGGGGGGGGTTATGTGTGTGTGGATACATGTTGAAGCTAGATTTTAACCCCAGATGCTGTTCCTCAGAATCCACATACTTTGTTTTGTGCAACACAGTATTACACTAAACCCAAAGCTCACTACTTAGGCTATGTAGGCTGGCTAGCAAGTCCCAAGTGTCTGCCTGTTTCTGCCTCTCCAAACATAGTGTTACTATATCTAGCCTTATTTTTCACTTGGTTCCTGAGGATTACACCCACATATTCTTGCATGTAGAACAAGAATTTTGTTGACCAAGCTATGTCTTAATCCCACCTTCAAACTTAAAGCTATCTCTTTAAAAACTGTTTTTTCAGGCTTGTCACCAATGACTTCTATATCTGCAAATCTTCACAAGATAATGGTCTGTGAGAAGGAATGTGTCTCCTCTAGTCTCCATTACATAGAAATAGGTAGAGGTATACTATAAAACTCTTCCATTTAATTCTGGATACAGAGACTTATAAGTCATATACATGGGATGATGTCATTCACGAGTCCATGCAAGCCAGAGTCTCAGAGATGCCAAAACAAATAAATCTTGGTTAAATCTCATAGTGCTTCCAAAAATGAGCAATAGTCTTAACCTGTTAGGTCCTCTCAAGTCAGTTTCATGAGAATGAAATACTGTAATGAGAATTATTATATAAGTAATTATACACTTTGAAATGAGTGAAAAAAGATAATATAGGAAAAAACTGAGTCAGATGTAGTTAGTTGATATATAGTCCCAGCCTGACATCATTAATATTTAAATAGTATTGTATCACTATAGTATGTCCAACCTACTGAGAAGGTGCACTTGTGAATACCACCAACCAACAAACCCTGCCGTTGTTTTAGTGCATCATCAGTAAAGGGCATGCATGATAGAACTCCAAAATATGATTATATTATCTAATATATAAAGTTAATTTTCTACCACACTGACCTCAGAACACCCTGTCATGGACAAGTCAGTTACTAGCTGTCCTCAAGACATTAATTTATTATGTTTGCTATATGCTATAACTTAATATGTTACCATGAGTCTGTATCAAATCTCAATGTAAGAGACTGTTTGGGGGCCATTTTAAAATATTTTGCTTATTATAAATACTTTCCTTCTTCTTTGGCCAAAACTCTGAACTATATATAACTAACTTATATATAAAATAAATCATTGTTTTGTGATTTATAAAACTATCGATCTTTTTCAAAAGTTGTTATTATAGTGTGAGGTTTAAATTTTATGTCAACTTTACACTCAAATTACAAACTTTATGCCAAAAACATTACAGACCATGCATTGAATTTACAAATTAATTTGTGCAGTAATCACATCCCTGTAAGACTGAGAATCTCTCTCCATGTCATGTCTTTATTGTAACTGAAGTCATGGTTGCTTCACTGGTTTACATGGGTGTTTCAATTATCACTTTCTCTTATTTATTTCTAGCTCATATTATTATTTCCTATAAGATTCTCTGCCTTATATCTTAACTGGTTATTGCTAAATAATAATAAATCTCACACTTGTGCATATGTTACGTCCAGAACATTCTGGAATCTCATAATACTTTTTCTTTGTATGAAATATTAGAAAAATTGAAGCAATATTAGAGACAGTATTCAAGGACCACCGAAGATGCACTGAGACTATGCGAAGTCTTTAAGAAAGACGAACAGCACAGTGGGTAGAAAAATACAAAAGGAAAAGCTGAGAGCAGAGAAAAATTTGTTATTTCATGTGTGTGTGTGTGTGTGTGTGTGTGTGTGTGTGTGTGTGTATGTACATGCTTAGGATTCAGTGTTTATCAAAAGGAGGACATGAAAAATCACTTGATATCAACACAATTTTGATATAAAAAATGACATTTGTAATTCATTGTTTGTGAGAGAGAATGTTTCATGACCCACAGATGTAGATCAGAGAAAAGATTTCAGAACTCATATCTTCCCCCATCTACCACATGAATCCATGGGGTTGAATCCAGGTTATATTGCATGGCAGCCAGTGTCTTTCAATACTAAGACCTTCCTGTGGTCCCTAAAATTTAATTTTGAGAAATTGTTGGTGTGCAGTTGAAATAAAATATCACTAGAATGAGTGACTGAAAACAGTTCTTACATGTCTGAGAATGATTTTAGAAGTCTTGGATATGCTGTAGTCTGGATGCAGAATTGATGATCAATGTTGGGTGGAAGTCAGTGTATCCTCAGAATTTTATAATTGGCAAAGCTCACATATAACAGATTTTGTGTTGGCTTGCAGCATACCACCATGCCATTTCCAATCATTTTTTAAAAGGTAAGCCTGAAAATATAACTTTCTAATTTAAATATCCTTGCTCTTCATTACAATCAAGAGAAATCGTGGGGTTTTATGGTGGTATAAAATAGAGTTTAGACGATCTTGAGAATCTCATCTCTATTATAAATGTCCCTTTCTTATATATATCCAGTTCACGGTTTCAGAAGAAACTCTGTATGCTCATAACTTTAACTTTTTCACTGGCTTATTCATCAGCCTAATGCTCTCTTCTCATCTTCATTTAAACTTCTGTTCATTTAAAAAAAACTGAAAAATTGCATGGAATATTATTTCCCTGAATCAGTTTTTCTATATTGCTAGGAAAGCTTATACTTGTAGCTTTAAAAATATATATATAAACGTTTCCCAATGTGTTATCATGTTTTTATGTAACTCCTTGTTTCACTAGAATTTCCTGAGATGAGTCAGTGTGTATGCATGTGTCTCACATTATCATGCAGATTGTCTCAAAGAACTAATAAATGGATGGATAGATGGATGGATGGATGGATGGATATAATTCTTGGACTAAATGTATGTGGAAACAATGACATGTGTTCTCATTAAATCTTAATTTGGCAATGTAAAATGTACAAAATAACAGGTTGCTTGCATGCTTACCATCTTAGAGGACCTTTATGTGACACAGATAACCATCATATTCTTAATTTGAGATTTATTTATTTTAAGACTTATTTATTACATTTATCTGAGTACACTGTAGCTGTTTTCAGACACACCACAAGAGTACATTGGATCCCATTACCGATGGTTGTGAGCCACCATGTTGTTGCTGGGAATTGAATGCAGGAACTCTGGAAGAGCAGTCAGTGCTCTCAACTGCTGAACCATCTCTCCAGCCCTTAATTCAAGATTTAAATACTAGAATGATATTATACCATAATTTCTCAAACTGCCAAACATTTTTTGCTCTAGAAGCAGATAATAGTAATTCAAAGTCAAAATTCCTGATGAGTCATATGTACCAAAACTAATAAAAAATATTATTCAGTATTATCACTAAGGTATTTTTATTTATAGTTTGAGAGTTTCATACACCTGTACAATATGTGTTGATCATAACTATTCTCCCAAACTGTGCTCTTTCTTCTCCTCAACTACATGTACTATTTTTAAGCAACAAAGTATAAAGTTTGTCTAGTGAAGTAATCTACTCCTCCAAATATAGCAAAGACTAGAACACTGTCAAAGTCCTTGTTTTCATCTATTTAAATATGACACAGCTCCAAGTGGCCTTTGCCTACCCAAGGCTACTAAGTGCTTTCTCCATAATGTTATATTATTTTGACCTTCCCTCCACATGGCTGTCACTCTGTGACTTTGTGTTATAATGGTAATGGTTCTTTACAGGTTGTGTGGTTCTTATACCACATAGATCTGCCTCATCATTTTTCCTTACCAAGAAAATTATTAGTTTACCCTAATACATGCTGTATAAAAAAATAAGTGAATTATTCCATTGGTATTATAAGATTTGTTTTAAGAGACACAGGATCATACGATATTTTTAGATGCTTAAATATTCATCTTCTTGGAATATTTTTTCTGCCATTTCTCTTTAGAAGTAGGATTTAAAAACAAACATGAGCATGCATTACCAAATGAGAAAAGTCTTGGACATTTCCAGTTTCCACCTTGAACTCTACATGACATCTCATCTCTTCAGTATTCCCATCCATTGGCTAAACTGTTTAAATGAGGTTAGATTATTCTTTTCTAAGAAAGACAAGATTCAACATAATTCACACAGTAATATAAAGAAAATGCATGGAGAAATGTACATCTCTATGTTCTTCAAGAACTGATACACAGACTCCAGTCCTGAAATATTTTCACACTTTACCACATCTATTTTTTTTAGAATATAGACACATAATCAAGTTTCTATTTTTATATCTGTGGAATTTTTTTAATACCATATCATATACTTACTAAAATTGACATTTAGAACAGTTTGTATAGCACATTGGACTTCACAGAAAAACTTTTCTACAGGAGAGTCTAAACTGTTTTTAGGAGCTGGATCTCAGATACATAATTTGTATAAATAAAGGTGAAAATACCCATCACACACACATACACACACACACACACACACACACACACACACACACACATTCATACATAGAAATACACAGATGCCAATAACCTTGAAAAGAAAATTGTTATGTAATTAGTGCTGTTTGCTTAAGGTCTACATAACCAAAAGAGTAATGAAGTGTGCGCATAGCTAATTGAAAGATCTAAAATCCAAATGATGAAGGTCAAGGATCTAAGACAAATGGTGCATCTCTGAAACAGAAGTCAATTGTTCTGAAAAGTCTTTGAGCACTTATGAAAGGAATATATAGAATACGGAGCTATCTTTTTTTCTTTTCTTTCTTTTTTTGTTATATTAAAATAGGAACACAAACATGTTTTATTAATATGCAATTTAAAAAATTATTTTATTTATTAACATTTCAAATGTTTCCTTTCAATGGAACTATCTAAGAGGCATGAGACCTCTCTGGGGCACTTTCTGAGCTACATGTAAGTCATGCAGTAAGTATATACTTTCTAGGTAGGTAAATCAGTTTTCTCTATTACCCTTGCCCTGGGCTCTTATTTAACAAAGAAATACTTCATACTTTCTTTTTGAGAGCCATTGCTATTTCAGTTTGCTTCCCAAGTATAATTGCTCTGATACTTTACATATACTAAGATCAAATTTGCTACCTTTATAACAAAAAGGCCATTAATTCAGAACATAAAGTTGATTTGAACACTGGTTCCATCATTAATGGGCAATTACATCTGGCTGCTTAGAATAAAGCAAATATCATTATAACATTGGGAAGTTTCACTCAAATGATTGTGACAGCCTGTTATATGAACTTACTGAAATGATTAATTGGAAGATCCATGTAAGGTCTCATACCTAATGAATGTAGATTTCCCATCATTGTTGCAATTCTAGAGAAAGCTTTGTTAATCACGTTGAACTCAGAGCAGAAATGCAATTCCTGTAGAAGTGTTCTCCAGAGATGGAGAGGAGAAGGAAAAGGCCAAGTTCTTCCCTTGTGTGCCTGAGAGGCACTTAGGAGTTTTCACCTAGGGCCCAATAATCACTTGTGTCTCTTGCTTTACTCTGACATGAATTTGGAAGCTCCCACTCTTGGTTTTAAAGTGGGTGTGAAGTACAGAGATGAATGGTTCTTTTCATACTGAATGGCTTTAAAGATATCTTTGCACAGGATAAACTTATCAGGAGTGGCATGTGATAAATGAGGATTATAAAAATTTAGGAATCTTTTACTTACCCTAATTGATGGCTCTCACAAGAGGACTCATAACTTTTTCTGTTAGTTGCTCTTTACCTTCTTCAGTGCCTGAAGTCTTAAAACAGCAGAGAGTGGAGGGATTTTTGTAAAGTTAATTAATGTTAATTGTGTCATGAATTACGTTAAGGAGTCTGTTGAGTGATGGACCCAGGAAAGAGGGTCGATACCATTTACTGTTCAATGGGGGATAATGCTAGTCTTTGGCACCATTTTACAGTCATTAGGGCTGAGCTAAACCTTGTCAGGAGCAGCATTAAAGATCAGTTACTTGCAGCAATTAAAACAATTGGAAATGACCCGGTATTACATTATGCATGATGCAACACTGCACGCAGTAGGAACAAACTTTCCTTCCATTAGAGATTTTCAATTTTGTACCAAAGCCATGCAATTTATTTTTCTTGGTTATCTTACTATGGCTGTCTGTGGACTTCTAGTCGGATATTATTAATATTTATCCTATTATCTCATACAATATTTCATGCATAAAGCACTTTGCAATCTAAACTAATTAATCTTAATACCCTGCCTAAAAGGTTGCTGTTCCCTTTTAAAGTCAGAAACACTAAGTTGGAAGCTTGAAAATTGCCCATGAATAAAATAACTTGATAAGTCTCAGAGTCTAGTATTGTTATATTTTTGTTTCTTTTTATTGTTGTTTTCTTTAATATTTTGCTCTTGGAGCTAACGCCAATCAGTCTTTCATCTCAAAATCATACTAGACATGATACTCCTCCAAAAACGATTAAATTAAATTGAATTTCACACAACATATTGTTGCAATTAGGTGAAAATTCCTTTTAAAAATTTTACCAGTAGTGAATCAAGAAGCTAGGGAGAAATATAGAGATTTTTTTTTTAATGTTAAAAATCATTGCTTACTTAAAGAAACCAGTGAATTAAACATTATATTTAATATATATAAAGTGAATACATTTTTCAAAATGAGTATATAAGAATAGACAAATTATTTGTGAAATATCAAGCATCTGTCCCTTCGTTATGTAATCAACCTATACTAACAACATATTAGATTTAATATTTTCTCCAATTTACTCATAAAGCATCCAAAGATCAGAGTTTCACATACCTAATGAAAGGGGAAGACTTTCTTACATGTCGGTTTTAATGCTAATTGTGATGTTTTCAAGTTAGCTTTTTCCCTAAGACTCAGGAGTATTTCAACATATATAAACAAATAAATCATAAAAAGTATACCTGGACACAAAAGTCATGATTAAAAGTCATATTGTTAGATGCAGAAACTCTTATGCTAATCCATGATAAAAGTCCTAGAGAGGAAAGGGTCAAAGGGAACACACTTCATCATAATAACGGCCATATATGACAAACCCATAGCCAATATCATGATAAATGAAGAAAAGGCCAAAGCAATGCCATCAAAAGAGTCACCAAGGCCAGGCTACCAGTTCTTGGTATAGTGCTCTTTTTTCAGCATTCTTTTCTAAATCTTGGTGGGAACTATAAGACAAGATAAGGAAATGAAGGAAATACAAATTGGAAGTCAGTGACCTTGTTTGCAAATATTATGCTTTTTATAAAAGAGACTAAATATTTTACCTGGAAACCCCTAAAATGGATTTCTACTTTCAGCAAAGATGTAGGATACAAAATTAGCATACAAAAAATCAATAACCTATCTACAAGCTAAGATTCAAACATATTGAGAAATAAGTCACAGAAACAAGGCCATTTGCAATAGCATTGAAATAACAAAAATGCATCAGAGTAAAATTACCAAGAATGTGAAAGACCTCTGCATGGACACTTTAAAACTTTGAAAAATTGAGAAAAATACTGATATTTGAACTGAAAGAAGTAATATTAGGAAAATAAGCATTCAACCATAAAGAATTTATTTATTATTTACTTGGATTTGCTACAATCCCAATCAAAATTTCCATATCATTCTTCACAGTAATGGAAAAAAACCTTAAAATCTTAAACACCTCCAAATGTGCCATTGATTAGTTTTTTGTTGTCCATGGTCATATACTGCTGGGTATATGACATACCCTTAGGAGTTTGTCCCATGAGACACCCTAGATAAAACTAATTTTGTATTTGCCAGCACAATTGGAGATAACTTCTAAGGTGGCATGAAGAATTGTGACCACTTCTCCCTTTAGCACTGGCACCTCATCTTGCATACACACAGGCTAGCCCTGTGCATGCTGCTGCAGTCTCTATGAATTCCTATGTGCATCCACGTGTGCATCAGTCCTGCTGTGTTTAGAGGTCTTTATACTTTAGTGTCTTTCATCCCCTCACACTCTTTCTGCCTCCTTTTCTGCAATGTTCCACTATACCTGTGGAGAGAGATTTGATGGAGACATTCTTTTTAGAGCTAAGTGTTTCTAGGTCTCAGACTCTCTACATATTGTCTTGCTGTGGGTATCTGTATTGTTTTTATTTTCTCGACTGTAGAAGTAAGATTCTCTAAGCAAGGCATTAATCTATGACTGACAGAATGTTGTTATGATACATTTTATGGCTATTCTTCTTTAACAGAACTGAACTATTATTTAGTTTACTGATAGATCCCTGGCATATCTAGTTTCAGATTCGTAGCCACCAGAGAAGTGTTAGGTGTGGGTTTTACCTTACACAACATGCCTTAAATCCAATTGAATTTTCTTTGGTTACTCCCAGGAGCTTTGTGCCACGATTACACTAGCACATCCAGCAGGCATCAGCATATAATGAAGAGTTTGAAGCTGGGTTGGTGCTTTACCTCTGTCCTTTGCTATCATACAGAGTACCAAAAGACTCCAAAAAACTGGGTGCTTGCATGTAAAAGAATAAATCTTGAAACTGATCTGTCACCCTGAACAAAAGTCAGCTCCAAATAGATAAGAGACCTTACTGAAAAACTAAAACTGTGAATCTCACAGAGGAGAAATTAGGGTGCACTATACAGTAGACAGGCATAGATAATTTCTCAATGCAACTGCTCAGGATAAAAGATAAACAACTGACAGATGGGATCTCATAATATCAAAGAGAAGCTCAACTGAGTGAAGAAGCAGCCACAGAATGAAAATCTCCATCAACTACCCATCCAACAGAAGACATTGTCCAGAATAAACAAAGAACACCAAAGACAACAAACAATAAAAAAAAACCTGCTTGAAAAAATGAACTTCAGATATGAGAATTCTCAAAAGAAAGTGTTACCAAATGCTTTTGAAAGTTTCCAAGGTCCATAGAAAATCCACATTGAGATCTCATCTCACCCCAGTCAAAATTGATATCAGCAAGATGATGCTTTTTTTCTGTTTTTTATCTGATGATGATGATGATGATAATGATGATGATTGATGGTGAAAATGGCCATGGTCAGTGGTACACACCTATATTTGAAGCATGAGGCTGGCTGCAAGCACATGTCAAGCCCTGTCTCTGAAGAAAGTTCACTGCAACTCTGAATACAAATGAAACTCTGTCTCAAGGTGAACAAAAGTGAAAGGTAGTAATTATAAAAGAACTTAGACTGATTTTTATTGGACTCATTCTTTAGATTCTTGTAAACAATATTCACTGATCCTGAATTATGAAGGCTGGTGTGGCATTTCACTGTAGATCATGGTGAGGCTAAAGCAGGGTGCTGCTTTCTTACAGGAACTGCTGATTATATAAAATGACACATGCTTCATACCTGAATCACACAAAAAAAGCTATTAACCTTTTAAAACTCAGGCCAACTGCAGAGGGAAAAACATACATATGAAGATTGGCTTTTCCTCCAAATCTTCTCCTTTCAAGTTGTTCTTATATAACATCTGTTTCTTTTTTTTTTCTATTGAAATTTCACTTATAATTTATATTAAAATGACAAGGTTGCATTGTTCATAGAATGGATTATATTTAATACCTGAGAATATATGAAACATTAAACAAAATATTTAAATTTTTATATTTAAATATTATAGTTCTTTTAAAGCACTACTGATTTGAAGAGAAAAGCAAATAACTTTTATAAGTACATATCACAGAAAACCATCAAAATCATTGAAAATGAACTCGGAGAACTTAGGCTGAGTTTGGAATCTCCTATTTGTTCCTACAATGATACCTTGTAAGGGCACAGACAGCTCTATATTACATTATTTGTCGATGTTATTTTATGAAGAAATTTAATAAAATTTACTCTGCAATCCATTGAGCACTTCCTAACTTAATTCTCATATTCTACATTTCCTGAGATTTACAATTAAAATTGTGATGAGCCAGACATACAAAGTATCCTTTTTTTGTGTGTGACAAAGACGACTCATTAGCATTTTACAAAAAATTACCTTGGCTTTTACTTCTAAAATATTCTATTAAAAATTGATACCACTCATCTATAAGAACCAGTCTATGATATTTTTTCAGACAATATTTTTCAACTCAATTTGTTTCTGAAGCCCACCACAAAAATAAGATAGTTGAATTTGCTATTTATGCCCATGCCAGATCCTGTTAATAAAAAATAATGGCCCTGACATTTGCTGTTTTCCAAGCGTGATCAAATAAGAAATGGTCTCCAGACCAGAGTCAACATTCATTCTGATTAAGAAATATCTAATCTTCCCCATTGTCACTAGTCACCAATATTACTTCCTGTATCTTTAAGACTACATCGTTTTGCTAACTTGTATGATTTTATGTCATCATTTTCAAACCCAGCTTTATTTCTTCAAAGGCCACTGCAAATACTAGAGACAATGTTACTGAAAACTATTGCCATTTAGTGCACAGAATCAAAATTAAAGGATTGATTATTATTTATCTTTAAGACATATATATATATATATATATATATATATGCCTTTATATACTGATGACAAGTTACCAACAAGTTTTAAATTAGGTAATTTTTATTCAACATCTGCACAAAAACTATTCTTGCTCTTTTTTTATTCATTATGAAGTCATGTGAGAATTCAATAGTAACAAATAGTAAGGGGCAGTTAGTTTCACTTTGTAAAAACCTATGTTCAATAAATGGAAAGACCAAATCTACGAATCAATCTTTTACTCTTTCATCAAACTTTCAATATTTACTGGTCCCACACTACATTTTGAGTTGACAGGAACTAAGAGAAATGCACTGTTATAAATGGAAAAACTTGAGAAATGGGAAATATTTCCTAGCACATCAACAGCACACTATATTAGAGGGATCTTGAGTAGTTCTAGACCTATTTAGAGACAGTTTTGAGGTGTAACAATATCTGTTTTGACATCTAAAATGTCCTACTTCTAGGTTGGATTCCATATCTTCAAAAATTAACTTCTTTAAAAGCCTACATCCTACACCTTAATTGGATTTAATGCATCCCAAAACACAATTGAAGAATGATATAGTATTAGAAAGGTACTCACACCTATTGGAACTTAAATAAATGAGTTATGTTGCTGTGAAATATTTAACCAGAATTACCCAAGGGTCAATTGTGTAACTGAAATTCCAGTCCACAGAAGTACAGATTTATAGACTGAAGTTAGAAATAAATTTTAAAAAAATCTATATGGTTGAACTCTCCTGATCCAGAGAAGAGAGTTGGGGGGCTTTGGGTAACAGAAGGCAAATGCTGACTTTCATAATATATGAACAAGTATAAAGAAGAAGGAAATGAAGGAGTATAACTTGCTTAAAATGTGAGGTAGCCCTAGATGTAAAAGATACTTTCATGGGAGCCAGAGACATCAAACTCACTGATGTTCCATGAGACCATAGTCCTCCCTTAGACACGTACACATTCCAGTATCTGGTCATTTCTTTATATTCAAGATGGCGATTTTGAGCACACTTCTAAGGAAATGCTACAAATACAGATGACTTTGGACTTTAGTGTTGACTAAATCATTCTCCTTACCACCAAAGCCCCTCCCTTACTGAATTGTTCCTATGTGAGCCAGTTCCTTTCTCCTGCTGCATCTTTCTGCTTCTCACTAGATGAGAAGTTGAGAAGAGTCTAAGAGATATGTCCGAGTCTAACAGTACTCCAGCCTGTTGCATAAAATCCTAGGGAGTGGTGTATGGAACTTAAAAAAGAGATTCCATTCTAAGCCTTTATCTCCTCTGACTCCCATAACAACGTATAAAACAGACTGAAGTGCTTCTGGATCAAATACAGAAATCTATGTTCTCGAAGGGTGGATAAAGAGTCCAAGATCAAGGAGACTTCAAGTTTGGTTTCTGATGATGTCTCTATTTCTGGCTTGTCTGGCTACTGTCTGTTGTACCTGCATATGACCCTTCTTTTATCTGTACATTGAAAGAAAATTCTCCATGTGTTTCTTTCCATCTTGTGGGGATATCAGACCTCACTCAGTCGTACTAATTAATTCTTTTGGAATCATGTAGTTCTAAATGTAGTGACATTGAGTATTTAGATTTTAAAGTAATAACTTGGAGATGTACAACTTAAAGAATCAAGGTCACCATGGGTATATAGTGACTAATGACTGGCAAAAGTTTCTTCCATGTAACATTTAGGGCAACAATTGGATAATAATGTTCTCTTACTAAGAATAGTTTTCTGTACAAGAAGCAATTCAAAACAAGGTACCAATTTTCTCCCATTGACATGTCTAGTATTTTCTTTCTTTCAATTTCCAACCTGCCCTTGACATTGCCATTAAGAGACTTTTCTTACCTTTAATGAGGGATGTTTTACTGTTTGGTGAATAAGATCTAATGTGTTAACATTTCAGACAGAACTCAATGGCCTTACTCAGTACTGGGTGCAGTTTCATCATTTGCTCCAGGTTTCAGCCTCAAAGACTATGTCACTATAATGTGAACTTTCCAGAACTTTCCAATATTTTCTTCCAGTCCTTTATTTTCCAGAAACAATGTTTTTACTAGCACTGCTTTATGTCCTTGAAATAGCTTATCCATCAAATCTCACCTTTTAAGGCATCAAACAGATTGCTCAATGAGAAGAAACCATTTACAGTATTCTTTGGGCAAAAGTAAATTGCTTACTTGACCAGCTTGCTGAAAATAGTCTGAGTTTATTCAGGTGGAGAGTATTTTATTCATATTTTCAACAAGTAAACCTAAATAATAGTATAAAATAGAAATAAATTAAAGAAATTAAAGACATGTACATATACATATATATAAATACACACACACACACACACATATATATATATGTAATATATATATATATATATATATATATATATATATATATATATATATAAATTATGTTTTTCAGTGAGAAAGAGTTTATCATCCTAAAAGAACTCAGGAGTTTTTTCCAGTACTCTTTCTCTCTCTCTCCATCTTCCACACAATTGATCCTTTCTGTTCTGATACTTCTCTACCCAAACACTTACTTAGATTCTCAGTGTCTATGGTTTGTAACATGGTCATTCTTTATGGCTAATCAACTTCAATCCTTTACTTTATGGCTATCCACTTAAAAATGACTACATACCCTATTTGTCTCTCTGTATCTGGATTGCCTCACTAAGGATGATTTTTTTTCTAGTTCTATCCATTTGTCTGCAATGGCAAATTCATGATGTCATTGCTTTTATCAACTAAGTAATACTCCATTGTGTAAAAGTTTCATGGAGGCGCAATCTTTGGAATGAGCTCAAAACCTAGTGCAATTGAAACTCTCAGGATTCTACAAAGATGATCCTGGCTAAGACTCATAACAACAGGGGATAAGAAGCCTAAACTGACCATCTTCCATTGCTAATAAGATTTCCAGTTGAGGAATGAGAGCACCAACCCAGCTGCAAAACCTTTAACCTACAATTTGTCTTACCTATATGGTGTCATGAGTTAAGGATTGCAGAGATATTGTAGAAGTGATTAAGTAACAATGTGTCTAGCTTGAGACTCATATCATAAGAGGGAGCCCACCCATGACACTCTCTGGAGGGCCAGGATTCAGAGGCCCAGAGATCTAAGATAGAAAATTGTAGAAAGTGATTCCTAATCGTATTTGCTATACTTATAGACTGATGCTTATCCAAATGGACATCAGAGAGGTTTCACCCAGCAACTAATGAAAACAGTTACAGAGACCTACAGCCAAACAATGGGAGGAGCTTGGGAAATACTGCAGAAGAGGAGGGATGATTGAAGGAGCCAGAGGTGTCAAAGGTGCCACATGAAAACCGACAGAATCAACCAAACTCATAGGGCCTCACAGAGACTGAGGTAGCAACCAGGGAGCCTGAATATGAATGACCTAGGTCCTCTGAATGTAAGTTACAGTTGTGTAACTTGACTTTCTTGTGGGACTTTAAAGAATGGGAACAGGGGCTGTCTCTGTTTTCTTGTGCCTGCTTTAGGGACACTTTCTACTACTGAAATACTCTGCTGATTCATAAAGCTGTCTGAGAAATTCACGATGTCGCTGCAATATCATCCTGAATGAGGACAAAGTACCCATTTGAAGATTGGAAAATTTGCTTTTCTAGTGTACTGTCTTATCCTGCCTAAATATGAGGGGAAGTGCCTAGTATTACTGCAATTTAGTATGACATGGTTGATTGATACTCATGGGAGGCCTGCCCTTTCCTGAAGATAAAAGGAGGAGGACTGATAGGTGAGTGTATCCAATAGAGGTTATTGGGGACTGGAGGAGAGGTGGGAGAAGAAACTATGGAAAGATGAAAGAAAGGAAGAAAGGAAGAAAGAAATAAAAAGAGAGGTAGGGAGGAAAGAAGAAAGAAAGAAAAGAAGGAAGGAAGAAAAAGTATTTTTATTAAAATAAAATACCAGGAATGTGTGTCCTATTACAAATTTGTTTAAAACAGTCTTTTCAATGGCATGGACAACCAGACTCCAATTTTATATGCAATAAAAACCGTATTTTTCATATATTACCTTCCTTTTATATCACTAAGAATAACAAAATAGCTTAATTAACAAAATTAACAAAAGTTAATAATCTCTACCCCCTCTTTAGAACCTAAAGAAAAGTAGAAAAGTATTACATGAAAAAGGGGGGAGGGGTGGAGGGAACCCTTCAAAGTTCAGACTGAGTATCTTTCCAGACAAAATTATATAGCAGCACAATTAAAATGAAATACTAATTATAACACGACAAGATGGTCGCTGTGGAATATAATTCAAACGTAATAGATTTTCTAATGCCTTCCTTTATACCAAAGGGGAGTACCCTTTCAGCCAATAAAGTAAATTTTCCAATCTTCAAATGGGTACTTTATCCTCATTCAGGATGATATTGCAGCGACATCGTGAATTTCTCAGACAGCTTTGTGAATCAGCAGAGTATTTCAGAGGACACTGGCGGCTAAAAGCCAGGTCGTGATTTTTTTTTAAACAGTCTTTAAACTAGTTGATGAAACATTTCATTTTGGGTCAAGGATGCAGTTGCTTCAGCCACCTTGCAGAGCAGAGGGGCTAAGACAGCTGAGAAGAAAGAGAATAATTGTCTGTATCAGCCAAAACTCAGATTACACACTTGTGCAGGTCAGCATGCTTGATTTCTTTTCGTTTAGTACTCATGCCTGTAATTCTTATTTCCAAAGGTTTTAAGCACTAATATTCTATGAAATATCACCCTTTTTCTCTAATGTACCTTTGAAAAGCCATTAAGTAAATTGCTCATGGTAAACTTTGACATCTAAAAAAACCTAGTTTTTCTTTTATTTAAATAATATTTAAAAATAAAATTTAGAAAAAAACTATTTTTTTTTTTCAAAGCAAGCACATGGCTAATGCTCCGAGTGCCTCCCTGAGCCATGCCTGTGCTCAGTGTTAAAATTTTTGGACCATAAGAAAGCATCCTCATTGCCACTCTATGTAATGATGACTCAATTGACATCATACATTATCCAAAGCCCAGATTTTTGGTACCCAAGACAGGGATGCTTCTTGTTTGTTCTGCTTTTTTAAAAGCATTCATGAAGATTTTACAGGGTCAAACTGAGGTTTAAGTCTGATTCAACATCATATATAGGTTAAAATAGACATATCTTTTACATGCGACTCACATCTACTTATTTTCAATTGTAAGTATGCCATAATATTGGAGCTCTTCTTTTATCAAAGAGTAACATATAGAATGCATATGGATGTTTATGGATAGAGTGGTGTTGTAAATATAGCAGAGATTATTTACCAAATTAAATTATATAAAGATATAGAAATAGAGATATAGATAGATAGATAGATAGATAGATAGATAGATAGATAGATGATAGAAACTTGCAGGGTGGTTTTCTACATGGATGAGTTAATTTACAAACATCACATGGAGTTGAAAATCTATAGTCATCAAGTCATCATTTTATAATTTTGTCAGCTATAGCTATGTGCCACCAGTCTTTTAGAATAATTTTCAATCAAGAGTTCCTACTACAAATGTGTGCTTTCAAGTGTTTTAATATATTTTATTTCATAATCATTATAGGTGTTTTTAACTCTTGAATAGTTATATTTTTGTTCTTAAATAAATTTAAATAATTTTAACATTATTCCAAACAATACATTGCAAACAAACACACAAATTAAAATTTTATGTATGTGGTACTCCATAAACCAATCAAATTAATACATAGTATAAATTTATGTCATTTAAACCATAGATTAACAAACATTGTCTGTGAAGGGCCAAATGTCAAATAAATTAGTGTGGGGTATACACATTTTATATAAGAATTATTTTTGCTGTTCTATGAGGAAAAAAGCTACTTCCACAAATAAATGCTATGTGCCAATAAAACTTTACAAAAAAGACAGCAAGCTAGATGTGGTTCATAGGTTATTGGTTTTAGAGCTCCAATGTATAGTAGCTAAACTGTTCTTCATGATTCATGCTTTAGTGTAATTTTAGTAATGTATGTTAATGTTTAGGTAGTTCTGATACTGAAGGCAGTATTATTCCCAGACCCATAAATATGGTGAATTTCTGCTATAAGCTTTAGAAAAACAAAGTGAATTGAAGAAATCATGCTTATATCAGTTTAGAAAATGACAAAGTGTAGTTTGTTGCTTGATTGGCATTTGAATTTTTTCACCAAGTGTTTTCACTAGTAGATTAGGAAAAATTGGTGTGTATGGATGAGAAGGCTTAGAAATCTTAAAATATGACCATTTTTAATACTTCATTAAAATGTACTTGTGGGTGAGGAGAGAATTTATTTTCAGGTAGGCAGATGTATCAATGGATAACAGCATTTATTGTATCAGCATGAGGACCCGAGTTTGAATCCTCAGTGACAAGGTAAAATTAAGACCAGCATAGATGTTGGTAATCTCAGTGTTGAGATGAGACAGGCAGATCTTAAGAGCTCAGTGACCAGCCAGTCCTAGCTCAAATGGAGAGATTTTGGGGAATGTCAGTTTTGTTTCCTTAGATGAAGTGATGAGGTGAGAAGCATACCTAAGCTGTGTGACTACACAGCTTGGGCTGAGCCCAGCACATTTCCTTCTTGTTGTAACTATCCCTAGGCCTAGGCCTGTAAACTTCTAACCTCAATACAATCTAAGCTTCCAAGCTGACAGATTCAGTATAGCTTCTCTCAGCTTCTGAGTGAATTAGTCTAGCTGGCCTCCTACTAACTTTGGCAATCTTCTCTAATCTTCTGGTTCCTTCTCATTCTCTGTCTCTTTCAGGCTCTGTCTTCACTTGTGTCTAGCTAGTTCACTCTGTAACCTGTCTCTGTAACCTCTCTCTGTAAAACTGTCCCAGTAAATCATGTACACACAAAACACACCCAATTTATCTCTTGCTGATCCTACATAGCTTCACTTTCCTGTGCTGTTCTTGTGTGTGTTGGGCATATCCTATCTCCAACTAATTCTGTCGAATCTTTCTCTGATTTATTACTTTGCACTTCAATTATATATTAATCTCAAATGTGGTTGTTTTTTCCTACAAACTAACCTTGCCTTCATTGTTAGGGATTAAAGGTGTGTGCTAAGGGTGTCCTTATATTTTATACAAATCATACTGTAGTCTAGGGCATGTCTGCATTCCAGCTGGATCATTTACACCTAGAAGGTCTTTGAACATGATCTCTTGCCAGAGCAGCCAAGCTGCTGGATTAAAATTTCTCTACAGATTTTGGGTTGACAAGAGATCCTCAAGGAGAAAAGGGCAAGAATGATAAAAAGAAGACACTGTATGTCCTAATCTAGCCTCCTAAACCACAGGAAAGTATATAAATATATTTATACACATACATGTGCACACATACACATGTACACCCACACACTCACATATATACACACATACATATTTCCACACACATATACAAACACATACACACTTACCCTCACATATACGCATATATACAATAACAAAAACATCTTTGTTGGTTAAATATTATTAAAATGTAAAGAGAAAAGGGATATTGACTGTTGTCTTTTATATAATCTTGTATACAGTAAATTTTTAACAAATCTTTGTTGAATGAAAAGTTACAAATAATAAAGTTTGTATAAAATAGAGAATGTATAAAATCAAAGGGAAATCAACACTTCAGTAAATAATCTTGCAATATAGTAGTAGGGGTTTTTGTGAAGAAGATAAAGAATGTGGCAATGGAGACGCACCCTGCAGAAAGCAATAAACTAACCATGCAATTTTAAAAGCTAAATACAGGCAGCAGATAAGCTCTACTCCTGAAAGGGTGAACAGTATCTAAGTGAAGATTTCTCATAAATAATTTAAAACAATTTGATATCTTCATTTTCAATAAAATGATCATGTTTGTAAAACAAAGTATGTTGAATTTCAATACTCTTTCAACCTACTTTTTAATATGGTATTTATGGTTTTATTTTAGTACCTAGTATCTTATTCTTTTCCTTGAGAGAAATAAATCTGGGACACCATTTTAACAAATATACTATTTATGAATCAAACACTAAAGTATCTCCAGGAAGATATTTTAATAATTGTTTATAGCACTAAATATTTTTATAAAATGTATTTCTAATTTCATATATGTATTCAGATCATCTCCCTGTCTATCTTCCTTCTGATCTCTCCTGTCCCTGGCAATTCCCTTGCAAAATTATGATTTTTATTTTTTTAGATTATTGTTATACACATATAAAATATACATATGTACATTTTATATACACGCATAAACACACACATATATATGTACCTATACCAACATATGCAAATACACAACATGTTGAGTTTACTTAGTGTGTTCTAATGTATATATTTTTACATCTGACTACTTGGTACTGAATAATCTGGGTGATACTCTCTAGAAAAGACTAATTCTCTATCTTGGCAGTCATTAATTGCCTGTTGTTCCTTATTTAGTG
Organism: Arvicanthis niloticus; assembly: GCF_011762505.2. Lineage (NCBI taxonomy): Eukaryota > Metazoa > Chordata > Mammalia > Rodentia > Muridae > Arvicanthis > Arvicanthis niloticus. The sequence goes on from NC_047668.1 coordinate 27,896,634, forward strand.
GAGTCCCATAAAATTTCCCCCACCCATGTTGGTATTGCTATTGTCCAGATAATATTTTGGCAGCCATATTGTTAAGACTTCACATATGCAGCTTGCCTGTTTTATACACAAGACAAAGTCTCACAAAAGCCATTTTGGTGCTCTGACTATTACAATCTTTCTGCTACTTTTTTTCTGTGATGTTCTCTGAGCCAAAGTGTAGGAATTATATTTTAGATGTACCCACTGGGGTTGAGTCAATTGTTACCCTATAGTCAATTGTTACCTGCTCTTTGACATTCTGTGGCTTTCTGAAATAATCTATCTGCTGGAAAAAGAAGTTTATTGGATGAATTATTCCTACTTATACATGTATTTGAGGATAAAAAATTTAAATGTAGTTAGAAATTATACTTGTTTATGAAATCAGTAGTTGGTTCTACTCTAGGATCTATGACATAAAATTATGTTCAATAATTTTAATATTAATAACTAATATTATTTTCATTAATTATAAACATCTTCAGCATAACTTGCTATAACATGATAATCCTTCAGAAATCTTTGCATATATTTCTGCTATGTATATATATTTGGTCACCAATTTGAATTGGTTTTGCATTTCACAATTTGGCATACTATATTCCTTTTACCTGAAAACTTGTGACTATCAATTACGTGTAATAGATTTTTTAAAATAGGTTTGTTTTAAATTTATAAAATAACTATGAGTTGAGTAACATTTTTGAACTTTTATATTTTTAGAGTAACTTTATGCTTATACATATATAACTCAAAGCCCTATACAGGAACATGCCATGTTCTGCAACATTTAGCATGGATGGTTTGTCACACTCTTCAATGCAGGAAGGTATGATGATAGAATTTAATGATAGAATCAATGTACTATAGAAGGTTATCCAGAGGAAAACCCTTAATCAACCTGGCTATACAAGTACAAGCACATATGAAGTCAAGAACGTATGTAAGTATCCAAATATAACATTCAGACTGTAGTTACAGAAATAGCTACATCTAACTGCTATTAATATATAAAATTAGCTTGGTTTGACAACATTTTCAAGTTTCTTCCTAGACAGTTTTCATGCCTAGCTTGGGTTTCTGTTGTTGTTTTATATAGATCAACTATTACATTTAATTTCTATTACTTTTTTGAAGTTTTTTCCTTGTAAATAGCTTTTATATTAAGCTAATTGAGACTTTACAATAATCTTTAATCTCTAGTATGAAAAAAAGTTGCATATAGTTTCCTTTCTAGAGAGAGAACAAAATTGTATTCATAGCAAAAGAAATTTAGAGCTGACAAATTATTATACTATGATTTTATGGGTAAAAATGATGCTCCTGTTACCTCAGAATGGACCCAGCATTGGTTTGTTTTGCTGTTTTTTCAAACATCACTCTTGAGCAGGTCATACCAAACTCTTTCTGTAAACATAGCAAAATTGTTTTAGTTTTAATTATATAATATGCATTTAGCACAACTATTATATAGATATAATGCTAGCATACATATCTTATGCTCTCAGGAAAGGCATGGAAAACTTCCTTACAGATTTTCTCTTATCCATGGTATAAGTATTTCACTTAGAGCCTGTGTCTCATACACATGGGGACGAGGTACAGAAATAAAAATAGCTCTGGGAAAAGACATTTCTGCACATCACTGCCATCAACTAAACTACTGATCAGTAATAAAAGTGGAGAAATTTAACATTTTCAAGGAGAAAAAAAATTAAAACTACTTGTTGCTTAGTAATCAAATCAACTTTCTAATACCTTCCATAGTCTGCACCTACATTTAGAAGTATACATATTTGAGTTTATCTACCAGACCATTTATTACTCTCCAAAAATCCAAGATGACCATCATTTGTGTCCTTATCTGTCTTCTTTCCTTTATCCTGGGCCATTTTACTTTTGACTTCAAAAGTATCTTACCTTAAATATTCTAATTTCTCCTAAAGCTGATTTTTTCCTTTGATGGTGCATAGTTTATTTAAAATACTCAGGCTTGAAATGGTATGAAATGAGATTAGTAATGCCATGTTTCTAAGGTTGTTTTATTCATGTTTTGCATAATAAATTTCAATCAAGTACTAGGTAATGTTATCTTTTATATACATCTGACTTTATGGTAACCATCATGAAGTACAGCTCATGCTAAACTAATGGTCTATCCAGCCATTGAAAAAAAATGGAATATCTTTTGAAGGGACTTGGTGTGAAAGAATTAAAAAAATGTACCTTCCACTTCAAAAGAATTATCAGATATGTTTCAGTTTATCCATTAGTATGATACTGGGGTTGTAGAATGGGAGACTTCTAAACAAGAATGTGGTGTGTTATTCTCTGAAAAACTTGCCCACATCCACTGACCAGTTCAATCTTATACCTCTTTGTTTTCTCTTCATGGAATCTGATGTCACCAGGTCACTCCAGAGTACTGCTGTATTTATCAAGTATTTAACCATTTAGCAAATGAAAGGATTCTAATGAACATAGTATTTAAAATGGCTTCCTTCAGTGTTTTTCTTCATATTAAGCAAGCCTATCTTGTCTGTGGGTTAGTGTCAAATCGGGAGAAACTCGTAGTTAAGACATGCCATGTGTTATGCTTACTATAGAACTACTTCCCTTTAACAAATAAATTCAATTGTTACTGATGTTTTAGTGATTATACATTCCTTGCAAATCTTTATGAATTCAGATTTAAGAAAATTGTGTTTCTAAATTAAAATATCAATGCTCAGAGAGCTACCAAAATAAATTTGTATAGGAACAAAAAGGAGTAAGCAGCTAGTTCCTTCCAAACAGATGAAACTTTACACTGAAAGTGATATATATTTTCCCTGTATTTTTAACAGATTGCATGGTAGCATTTTATCAGCATCTAACACAGGTCACAGGGAAAAAGAAAGACAAAATGGAATGTATTAAATATTCATTTGAGGAGCATAGACATCTCAATAATTTTTAAAGGACACACAACATTTGGAGCCCTGTTTTCTAGAAAGTCTTAGCAAAATGATTTCACATTAGCTACAGTCTTGCGTTTTACATATTCTACTATTCCAGGTTTTTTCACTTTGGTTATTAATTTCATATAATTAAATTAGCTGAAAAATTAAGGTTTTATAATATGTTTATCAAGGTTCCTCTTATCCTCTGGAGACCTAGTAAAGAATACCACAAACAAAATTGCTATTAGCTGATGTTGCCATATAGCCACAGAATCACCCAAGTGGGGACTCATTTGAACTTGCAGAGATCAGAAAGCCTGAAAGAAAAGCTAAGGTCCTGTGCATCTACATTTTGGTTGAGTAGCTTGTAGAAATCCCAAGAGTGGGAGCAGAAGCTATCCCTGACACTTTTTCCTGCTTGTGAGAAACTTTTCCTCTTACTGAGTTTCCTTGTCCAACCTTAATGTGATGGTATGTGCCTGGTCTTATTGTAGCTTTTTATGCCATGTATGGTTGATATCCCTGGGAGGCCTGATCTTCTCTGTGGGAAAGAGAGGTGGATCTGGGGGAGAAGGAAGACACCTGGGAGGGAGGTTAGGGGATAGGAGGGAAGGAAAACTGCTCTCAGAATATAATAAATGAGGAAAAAATGAATAAATAAAATTCCTGTTACCTACAGATGGCGGCCTATGACTGAGAAGAAAGACTAAAAGAGAAGGAAGTTAATGACAGGAAAGGAAGAAGGAGCTGTGGTGGTCTGAACATGTTTGATTCATAGGAAGTGGCACTATTATGAGCTGTGGCCTTAGTGAGGAGGTGTAGCCTTGTTAGAGGCCATGGGCCACTGTGGGCTTGAACTTTGAGGTCTCCTAGTTCTCCTGCTCTGCCCAGGGTGGAATCGGAGCCTTCTCCTGGATGCCTTTCGGTCAAGAGGTAGAATTCTCCACTCCTCCAGCATCATGACTGCCTGCAATGCTACCATGCTTCTCGCAATAATGAAAACAAAAATCTGAAACTGTAAGTCAACCCCAGTTCAAGTGCTTTCTTTTCTAAGAGTTAACTTGGTCATGATCCCTCTTCACAGCAATAAAAGGCTAACTAAGAAACGGGGAAATCTAACCATAGCTCAGTTAGGCCTGACATCAGGGAACAGACAGTATGGAAGAAATCAATAGAAATGCAAATGATATAGGAGTGTTTTCAAGTTCATGTGATTGTGTGATGAACTAAGCTAAAGAGCAAATTGAAGCAATAGTAGATGCTAATACAACTCTTTTCCTCTAATAATAATTAAATGTAATTTTTGACTGAAAACACAGTCTAAAGGAGATTATCTCATGGACCCATAAAGCTGTATAACTCTCTCAACTTCTCCATTCCAGACACAGTTATATTAGAAAATCACCCATTCCTTGCCACTATATAATAAGACTCAGCCCTTGGGAAATCATCTTTTGTAAAGGAAGCACAATCCAGAGTGTATATAGTTATTTTACCCACAAACCTTAGTATGTACTGACAGAAATTGTCCTGCATTTACACCAGAGTAACCACCTCTCACTTAAAATTCATGCGTGTGCTCACTCACTCATTTGTTTCAACATTACTTCAAAATATACTCCCTTTGAACTGTTGTCGATTACTTGGTGAATGCTAGAAATCACCTAGTAAAGCGCCAGGTTATTTGCCTCGTAATCTAACAAATCTATACTCTGGCAACTATAGCAGACTTATTTACTTATTTATTCTTCTCTCATACAATTCCTCCAGACTTTAGTTTCCCCTCCCTCCACTCCTCCCAGTTTACCCATCCCCAGTCCCTCTCTTCCCTGGATCCACTGCTCCTTCATTTCTCTTCAGAAACAGCAGGCCTATCATGGATATCAACAGACCACAGCATAACAAGATAGAATAGGACTAGGCACAGAGATAATATCAAGGTTGGAATAGGGAACACCGTGGGAGGAAAGGGGTCCAAAGAGCAGACAGAAGAATTAGAGATACCTCCACTCCCACTGTTAGGAGTCCCACATAAACCCCAAGGTAAACAACTCTAACACATATGCAGAGGACCGAACACAGAACCACGCAGGCTCTATGACTGTTGTTTCAGTCTCAGTAAGGCCCCCCTTGAGCCCCTGCTTAGTTGTTTCTATTGGCTGTGTTTCTCTAGTGTCCTCAACCCCTCTGTATCCTATAATCCTACTTCCTTTTCCACGAGGTTTCTGGAGCTCCACCTAATGGGAGACCACCCTGCTGTGGGTATCTGCATCTGCTCCCATATGGTGCGGTATCTACCAGATGACAACTGGGCTAGGCACCAGGCATGTTGGTTTTGTGGGCCTGGGTTGTCTCACTCAGGATGATTATTCCTTGTTACATCCATTTATCTGTAAATTTTATGATGTCGTTTTTTAAAAATCAGGGAGTAATTCTCTATTGTGTAAATGTGCTAAATTTTCTTTATCCACTATTCAGTTGAGAGACATCAGGTTGTTTCCAGTTCCTGGGTATTTTGAACACAGCCACTATGAACATAGTGGATCATGTGTCCCTGTGGTAGGATGGCGTGAGTGCTCATTGATTATATGCTCAAGAGTGTAGGCACTAAGATCAACAGTTAATAAATGGTACCTCATGAAATTGAGAACCTTGTAAGGCAAAGGATACTGTCAATAGGACAAAACAGAACTCTATAGAATTAAAAAAAAATCACAATAGAGGCTAATATCCAAAATATAAAAAGAACTCAAAAAAACTAGATATCAAAAAAACAAACAATCCAATTAAAAATGTAGTACAGATCTAAACAGACAATTTACAATAGAGGAATCTCTAATGCCTGAGCAGATTCTTAACAAGTAATTCTACAGATGATGACTAAGAAAAAATGTTTCAAGTGCTTTGAAAATACATGATAATAATTCAAACATGGGCCTGAAATTATGGATTAAAGATAGATATTAATTCTCATTTGCTTAAGTACAGGCTGCAGAAGGAAAAAATTGACCTTAAGGTAGTGTTCAGGGTGAGCTATGATGTATTGAAATCTATCCGAACAACAAAATACAATTTCTGGTTTAAAATCATTCTGAAATTAGCAATAAAAAGATAGCAATAGAAGATCATTAAACAAATATAAGTGACTTTGATCTAAGGTTCATGTGACTACACTCATCACATCATCTAGGAAGTTAGCCCTGTGCCTAGGAAGTTTTCATGTCAAATACACATTAATACTAGAGTCAGGCACACAAAAGAAATATCTCGTTATACATCTGTATATTATAATATATTTGAAATGGCTACAAACTGTCATTTTAAAAATTAAGGCATGGACTTTATTAACTTCCTCCATAGATTATCAAAATTATATGAAAGCACTATTGTGATCACCTCTGCTCCAGCCCTCAAGACCATCTGGGCCTCTTCTGGAAGTTTCAATCCCGGTCACTTTCCTCCAGAATCCAGAGGCTATGTGGATATGGTTTCTTAGCCTTAGGTGGTACTGCCAATGAGCAGTGTCATGTTTGTGTGTAAGCCACTTCTTCGATGTTCCTTTGTAGTAAAGCAAAAGACCCAGTGATGGGAGCTGGCCAAGCAGCTGAACCATGACATATAACCACCTGGTTGTGTTTTAAATGCTAGTTTTGCAATAGCAACAGAGTAAAGGATAGCAAAACAAATTAGTTCACAGAGCAACAGAAATCCAAACCACTTACCATTAATCTTTTTCTCATTTATTGCAAGCAGGTGGGAGATAGGAGAGCCTAAAGGAAACTGCTGGTGGGAAGTAGTGAGCATAAAAATGTCTCTGAAGACAAAAGGGTAGCCTGTATTTCCTGTGCAAGTACGACCAATACAAAAACAAACCAAGGAGATTTTGAATTGCTCTGAGTAACTTAGTGAGCCAAATTCTGAATGTGACAACTAGTTTACTTTTATGAAATAAAGTATACATAGAGGAAACGGCAAAAAGAGAATTTTCCTCTTTCAAACAAAATCAAGAGAAAGTATTTCCCTTCTAGGACTTGTTTGAATTTTTCTAATTCTCAGTATCCACAAGCCAAAGGCTTTCCAAGTAAGAGATTACATCAGGACTAAAACCTAAACCTCAGTACTACCAATACACAGCCTCCGAGTCAGAACCACACAGATGGGTCTACATCAGCATTCAGGTAGTTAGTCCGATTTGACATTTGTTCAAATCTATCTTTCTAAAACTTTCTTTTGGACAATAAAACCTCCAAATCTGAGATTTAAAAATTGCTGGTTTTATTCCCCAGAAAGTTCTGTCACTTGCTAGGAAAATAGACTCTGTATTTTATTATATTTTCAATTAGTGTACCATGATTCAGCTTCATTGTAACGTTTTTGAACATAAAAGTGTTTTTATTGATTTCTTCTTCCTATCCCGTGGCTTTCCACCACCACCCTTCCCCTTAGCTTCCCTCTGGCTTTAGTGGTCCCATGTGTTCTGTTAACCCCACCCATTTCTCAAAACCACCTTTTCCCCTTTCACAGTTTTCTTTGCTAGTTTTATGACCTATAACCACTCTCACACCCAAATGTATTCATGTACGTAAACATTAAAGGCTGGGATTCATTTCTCTGAACAAACACTTGCTGTTTGTCTCTCTGAATATTGTGTGTTGCCTCACTCAATATTATACCTTCTAGGCATATTCACTTTTAAAAAAAAATCACAATTTCATTTTTTATGACTAAGTACATTTCCACTGTGAAAATGTAGCACATTTTCATTGTCCATTCATTTATTGATGGGCTGGTTCTGTTTCCTTACTGTTGTCTTTAGAACAGCAGTAAATATAGATGTGCCCATATCTCTGTTCATACTGTAGTTCTAGTCTTAATTTCTGAGAAACCTCCATAGTAGTTCCTTTAAATAACGGATAATTGTACTGGTTCACACATACACCAGCAGTGTATGAGAGTTCTTTTTTCTCACCATCATTTACTGCCACTTTTCTATCTGATGATAACCACCCTAGATAGGGTGAGATGCTTTCTCACAATTTCAATTTGCATTTCTCTTGTGACTAAGGATGTCGAGAACATTGTTGTTTGTTTGTTTCTAAGCAGGCATTTGCAACTCATTTTTTATTGTTTGAGAAATTCATACATTTATATAATATAATTTTATCAAATTCACCCAGCATTACATCTCTTCAATTCCTCTCCCTCTCCCCTCCACTGCTTTCCCCCATCTTTATATGTTCTCTTTTATAAAACACACTGAGTCCACTTGGTAATGTCTGTTTCTTCAAGAATGTAGAAAAATCCAGTAGTGTGAGATCAGTCTCTCACATTTCACATTCCTAAAGAAAACTTACTTTCTCTCTACTCAGCTTTGCATCTATCAAATGATTGTATCTCCTCTGCTAGGGATGAGACTTCTTGAGCCTCTCTCTTATGAATGACCAGATTTTAATGGCTTGAGTCCATGCAGGTCTTCTGCATTCAGTTACTATGAGTCTATGTGTGCAACAACCTTGTCATATCCAGCAAATACTTCAGACATCCACTAACTTCAGTTTTACAAGTTCTATGTCCTCTCTTCCACGATGGTTCTTAAGCCTTTGAGAGATGGGTATAACACAAATGTTCCTTTTGGGGATGAACATTCGACAATCCATTATTGATTATACTATTGATTGATTGTGGATCTCTATATTAACTGTCAACTATAGAAGAAAGAAGCCTCTCTGATGAAGGCTGAGAGATGCACCAGTATGTGAGTATACAGATAAGACTTTGAAAATACTTATGGGCTGCTTAAATCTCTTATTTTGAGGGCTATGTGTTCACATCACTAGCCCATTTATTGACTGCAACATTGGTAGTTTAATTTTTGCTGTTTATTATATATTCTAGATGTTAATCTCCTGTCTGAAATACAATTAGAAAGGTTTTCCATCTGTCTTCAGCCTATCTGCTTACTCTGCTCATAGTTTCCTTTTTTGTGAAGAACATTTCAATTTTACATGTCCCATTTTTAATACTTGGAACCATTTATAGTCTTTTGGAGTTCTGTTTAAAAATTTCTTCACAATATCAATATCTTGAACATTTTCCATTATGTTTTTTCAATAATTTCTGTATTTCAGGTTATAAGCACACAACTTTACACATTTTTGAATTGTTTTCTTTCAGTGTATCAGATAAGAATATAATTCTATACCCAGTTTTGCCAAACCTGTTTGATGAATACACAGCATTTTATTCCAACTTCTATTTTTGAAACCCCTCTAATATTAAGTGGCCAAAGTGTACAGTCCACATTTGTGCCTGAACATTGCTATCTTTGTCACTATGGCTTTTCAGTATAATTTGAGGCTAGGTATTAAAATACATTTAGCAATGTCCATTATGGTAATGGTCACTTTGTCTATTGTTGGTCTTTTGTGTTTTGTATACTCAGCTTGTACTGAAGCATAATAAAGTAGTTTTAACTGATCTTTGAAGCCCTAACTTCTGATAGTGAGAACAAACCTTACAAAAGCTATTCAGATTCAAGTGTGGGATACTTTTCATGGAAAGGATGATCTGTGTGCAATAACTTCAAAAGACTCGGAGAATTAATCCAAAACAGCAGAAAGAACTCATAAGCAAAGAACTGACATATGATTATCTAAATTCAATACTTATATTAGCCATTGATTATTTATTTCTTGTGTATTTGAATCAACATCCTTATTAGATTCCACAGGCCCCATCTCACAAGTATGTTGAGTCTGTGAGGGTAGAGTAAATCTGTTTGTATCCTGGAAAGCCAAAATGCCTACTGCCTAGGACTGATTTAAATAATATAATGCAAGACTTTGGGACAAAAGGAGTAATGGAATGAGAATTTTAATGTCATGAAGAATAGTGAGTATGTTTTGAACAAAGATACTGTAAAGACTGATCAATGTTTGGAAACATTTGCTTCTTTTCCAAAGCACTAGGCTTCAGTTCTCAGCACACAGCATTCAGTTGGCTTGCAACCATTTGTAACTACAGGTACATAATATCCAATGCTTTTTTTTCTGTCCTTTAAGTGAATCAAGCACACATATAAACATGCAAGAAGAATATTCATGCACTAAGTAAATTTAAAAAATATTTTTTAAAAAACAATGTATCTGTCTCCTTACTGTAGGATTTCTCAGTCTTAAAACACTTCTTCCTCTCATTATGTGAAAAATAAAATCCATACATTTAGAACATGTGTTGTTGTCCCAGGTGATTGCTTCAGTATGCATGTTGCTAATAACTGACATCAAATTTGAGACATATGAAGAGGCCATCTTACATAATCAAGTGTAATAGAGTGTGACATTCATGAGGCCAAAGTCAGCTTCATTGGAAGCAAGAAAGTCACTAAAGTTAGATCAGTCTCTGAGACTAATGAGGAATAATCATTCTAAGCAATTAAATTTCAGAGCAGTTTATTGAGCAAGGAAGAAAATGAAAGTAGGAGTCTCCTGTATAGTAGTTAATAAAGCCAAAGAATTGCTGAAACTTAACTAGTGAGCACACGACAAGAGAAAAGAGAGGCTTAGAATTGTATCTTAGAGTATTAAATTTCCTGTTAGATAGCAAAAGAATGTCTGAAGGATGTGCAAACAGCAGAAGGAAACCCAGGAGACAATCAGGACCTATAAATCAATAGAAAAGAGAGATACCATGGATCTGATTGCTAATGAGATATCATATAATAAAATTAGCTAAATACAGCCTTAGTAAATTATAAATTTTCAATCTGATAAACAGTGGAAGATCAGAGTAGAGGAAAAAAGCCTATAGGTTCACCTGATGAAAACAAGAAATTTGGTATATCATGAAAATTTAGTATATCATAAAGGATCTTTTTTATCTGTCTCTGTTTCTGTTTGTCTCTGTTTCTTTCTCTCTCAGTGTGTGTGTGTGTATGTGTGTGTCTTTCTCTTTATCTCTGTGAGAGACAGATGGAGACACAGACTGAGAAAAAGAAATGAGAGACATAAATGAGAGACAGAGTCAAAGAAATGATAAAAATTTAAATTACCTTTAAAGATGGTGAGAAATAAAGAAATGTAAAAGTCAGCATAAGAGAAAAGTGTGTGTAATATTTTATTCTCTCCAGAAAGGATCCTAAAACCACAGAACATCCATTTAGGCACTAATTTATGTCCATTGTTCAAACACACAGTAACCTCAAAAGAGCATTTGCCATAAAACAGACTTTGTAATAACTAAGCTGTATCACAGAGCTGAAGGAAATTATTTACTGATATAACAAAGTGACATTGCTAAAATGCATTGTCTAGAATCTACAAAAGAAATGCAATTTAAATTCTACAAAACAAATGCAATTTTAAGATTTTAGACAACAAAAAGCACATTTCTTAACTTTCTGCAATTTCTTTTCTGATAAGCAGTAGTTTTCTTCCCCTTTTTTTGAGTGGATCCTCCTTAACTTAATACAGTACTCCCCAAGTAACATACAAAAGTATGAAAATATCTACTCACTAGTGTGAAAGAATACAGAAAAAAAATGCTTATAAAATCCCAAGAACTATGTAAATGTTTGGATAAATTTAGTAACATCATCCATAAATATATGTATTTTCATTAATGAATCCATCCTCATGTGAGTACTCTGGTTCTGTTTTTGACATAGATTCCACATTCAAGAGAGATCAAAATACAACAAAGAAACGTGGCACCAGGAAGAAACCAGTGTTTCTATACTAGGGAATTGGGATAAATGTGGTAACAAGATGGTCATGAAAATTTCTCTTCAACATTTTGTAGCTGACCTAGGAATCCATTCTTATGAAACTATCCTGGTACTGTAGAGTGTGTGTGTGTGTGTGTGTGTGTGTGTGTGTGTGTGTGTGTGTGTGTAGGGTAGGGGCTAAGTGGCTTTTGGAGTTAGAGTTTACAAAAAGGATGAGATTGTTGAACTTCCTTTAATGAAGATAATTTGAACTGCCATTTTCTTGGCCCTCTCTGCTTTTCATCTACCATGAGGTGAACAGTTCATTTCTGCAACATGCTCTCTCCACAAGTTACTGGACCACCACAGGCCCAAACAACAGAACCAAGCAACCATACACAACAATTTCTGAAGCCATGAATCTAAATAAAAATTGGATCCTTTGAGCATAGTTTCTAGTTAGAAAAGAAAAGCCAACTGCCATACCACTGTGTCGGTTGCCCTGTTTCCACACGTACAGAATTTGCCGTGGAGCTAGTTTCCTCAGATATTTGAAATAGTTTATAGAAAATGAGTCAATTCTGTTCTCTACTTACTTCAAGCGCGTGGTATGTTCAATTTTCAGGAAATCCTAAAGAATAAGACAAGTAAATTAGAAGACCAAACAAAAACTGTACATAAAATAATCTGTTTGTGAGATACTCATTAAGCCACAGTGACTCTTTGAAAAGCATAAGCTGCACTTGATGCTCAGCCTGCCTGTTGCAGTTAAAGAAACGAAGTAATGCCTGCCCTCCGGAAGACCCATCAAGCAGCTGAAAGAGTCAGATGTGGATATTTGCATTCAGCCAATGGACAGAAGCTGCTGACCTCTGTGGCAGAATTAGGGAAAAGCTGGAAGCAGCTGAGGAGGAGGGCGACCTGGTAGGAGGACCAGCAGCAGTCTCAACTAACATGGACCCCCAAGATCTCTCAGACTCTGGGCCACCAACCAGGCAACATAAGCCAGTTGATAGAAAGTTCCTAACACATATACAGCTGAGGACTGCCAGGTCTATATTCAGTCAGAGAAGATGCACCTAATCCTCAAGAGACTGGAGGCCCCAGGGAGTGGAGAAGTCTGGTGAGGTGGGGTGGGGTTGGGGGTGGGGACATCCTCGTGGAGATGGGGGAATAGGTATGGGATGTGGAATAGTCAGAGGGTGGACCAGGAGGAGGATAAAATCTGGATTGTAAAAAAAGAAATATTAAATAAAATTAATAAAACAAGAAACCAAGTAAAACTGACAAAGCAAAACTGGCAAAAATGTGACACTTCAAACAATCACATGTGCATTCATTGATTTCTACTCCAAGTTGAGCAAATCAGGAAGTTTCCATAAGCTCAATGAATTTCCAAATTCACTGTGCTAACTCTACCCTGTTTAATTCATAAATGGCACTAGCGTCATTGATATTTTGACAATATTTGCAAGGTCTCTCAAAGTGAAAATAGGTGTATTAAAATGTGTGCTGGATGCAATATTCAGCACTTTTCACCAGATGCTAAAAGGTTTAATTTTCCCTTCTAATTTTTAGCATGTTTAAAACATCCAGTGAGGAACAACAAAATAGAAAACAAATTGAGCAAATGACAGATTTCAATATCTTAACTAACATATTCTCAAATGAAATGAAGACATAAGGAAGAGATAGGAAATGAATTGGCCAGGTTTAATCAGTGCTTAGCACACATAATGTGCTGCAAAACTATAATTTGGTTAACTATTACACATTAATCTATATATTCAATGCGTAAAAACAAAATGTTCACTGCCCTGATTCGATCAATACATTACACACATAGCATATGATCTCAGTGTACCGCACAAATTTGTATGTCATATTTTAAAATAACTGAAATTTACAAGCCTCCAAAATGAATGAATTAAAAAAAAATAAAATGAAGCCAATTGATTTCTATCTTGCAGAATGTTACTAGTTCTCAACCTGGAGAGATTTTTGTTTCCTTGGGGAAGATTTGGCAATATCTAAAGACTGTTCTTGTTTGTCACAGCCGGGAAAGAAGCATGTTGATGGCTACTGGATAGAGATCAGGGATGTTTCTAAAAATGTCTTCCTATGTCAATATCCCTTATGCTCCACTGCAAGAATTACTGTCCCAAACAGCAATAGAAGCAGATATGAGAAGTCATGAGTTGGAGGAATCAAGCTCCAATTTAATTTTCTTCATGTATGGAGTTCCCTTTGATTTTTAATGATAAAACCATAGTGTCAGGATATGGGAAAATGAATATTTTCCAATGCACTGCCATAATCATGAATAGAGGAGAGGACTTTCATAGCTTTATAAGAGGGCCAGATGATTAAGAATGTGAGTATAAGAAATTATGTAAGAACCAGTCCTACTGCTTGGTATTTTTCATAACACTGTAATGTGAAAATGTTTTACAATATGGATAAGATCTTAGCATTTAACTTTTTTTCTTGTGATTATCAAATAAGGTGATAATCACAAAAAATGACTTGACAAAAAATGACTCCATTTTTCTAGGTGAGCCTAAAATTTCAGTGGTAGATTAGAGTGGTATGCTGATGCAAATTAATATTAGAGAGTAAAATATGTATAGTCTCATAGAGTCTATTAAATGTTATTAATACAAGCAGACCTTTGGTTTCCTATTTTACAACCATTTATACTCATCTCTTGATTCTCAGAGGCAACAGAGAGTGCAAAAAAGTTGTTGTAAAAGTTCAGTAATTTCAAATGGCCCAGAGGGAAACACCACTTTAAAATCCCATGAATAGAACCAAGATGAGTAGAAATTTTGTTTGGTAAGAGGCAACCAGGCTTGGAAAATGGTCCAGTTGATAAGACTTGTTCCCAATAGGATCTTCTACTTTCTAGTCTCTCACTTACAGGAAACACTGTCTGGGATCTTGAGAGTTATAAGCACATACTGTACTTTGTCAGTGCAGCCATGGAGTAACTGGTGGACCCCTGTTTGGCTTCATCAGGAGAGCCAGAGGTAGGGCAGCTGCTACTCCCAGTCTCTGATTTGCAGATCGTATTTCAAAGGCCTGCCTGATTGAATCAAGTCTTCCAACAAATGATTTAGCATAAATCAGCTGATTATGAACATTAACTGTAGATGATAAATATTTTTACTTTTGTCCTACAACACTGTTATATTTACAGCCCCAAGGCTTGGATGGTCAGTCACTGGGGACTCAATCGACTATGTGAGGGAACTTTCAAGGAAGAATATATCTATTCAAGACCCAAAAGGAGGCTAAAACACAATCAAGGAAGTTAGGCTTAACCATAGCCAGAGTCCTAAAAAGAAAACTTAAATGTCACGTTTGTGTTCTTCAAGTTACCTCACCAAGACAAATCAGGTCATATCAGAATGACAAAACAAACCTCAATTCTGGTCTTTTACTAACTCATGAACATTTTAGCCAGACCTAAAATGGACATGGGAGGAAAGATCATTTTTCGTCACTTATTTAAACTCCTTAAGGTAATGTTACCTTGCCATTTGCCTCAACAATAAGTACTTGTAGCATAACCAAACAGTAAAAATGTATTGTGAGAAGTTAGACATGATGGAAAAAGGAATCTCCCTTTTCTTAAAAAATGGAGACTCACAAATAGTCAGTAAAATTGCCAAAGTTAATGTTGAATACTAGAATTCAGCTTTCTAAGTTTTATTTTTATCTAACTTATTATTACTAATAGTTGGCAAATTTTTATGGTCATAATTCCCACTTACCATTTTACTCTCCGAATAATCCTTTTAAACAACTTGATAAAATTCTTAAATGTGAAAATAACAAATAAGATGTAAGGAGGAACGTAAGGAATGGGGAAAGCATCAGTTAATTATAACTAATTTCTGTAATTAAGAAACAGCACAAAGAAATAAAATGAGCAGCTCCAGCAGCCTCTTGCTTGGTTCCCTTGTTGGATTACATTATACACGGTGCATTTTGAAATGAAAGCAGAGCTGCACCATTTTCAATGATGGTTTTATCCTATTGATTTAAAAATATTTTGCTTCTGTTTTCAGCAGGAAGTATGAGGTCATTGCTGCAGCTCAGGTTCGTATGCCTTGATAGAGCACTGGTCTCCATACCAGGTACGGAGGGCGTGCTTGCTGCATGTTTAAATTATTTATATTTCAGAGGAAAGAGTATGTTGCGTGATTTATGGACTTGTGGTTAAATCCCACTCTGCCAAACTAGCTGCCAGAAGACAACTGGAGCTTCCTTCTGTGCCCTGATGCATCTTTTCAATCTTAACATCCTGATGTAGCCTTCAAAGTGACCATGCAAAGCAGAAGTTCCTTGGGAGAACTATACTAACAGATCCAGGTTTGAAATCTCTGTGAGCAAGGATGTACATTCGGCAACAAGAAATCATTTTATACTGAGGCACTTTCTATTACAAAGGGCCATGGGCTGTGGGAGGCATACAAGTTTGACCTGTCTGGACCATCTTGTCCATAGATTGAACATAAAGGCCAGTGGAAAAGGTCAATCGGATGTGTGGTTGTGCAGTGTGACTTAGGGGGCAATGCCTGGGACAGCAGACCAATTTGGTTCACTTCTCCTTATGGGGATCCATGAAGTCTCAATTCTTAATTATCTAGTCTTTTGTGCATTTAAAAAAAAATGGCCAATAAAATGTCAGCCAAGAAACACACTGTTCATTCCTTTCAGGTTTATTTTAAACCTATTGCACTTGGGCTACAGCTAAATCAATTTTTCATGAATATCTACCCTGGTAGATTGCACCTCAAGCCAGTTCAGATCCCCAGAGAATTTTAAAAAAGAGATTTATCAACTAACAAGTAACACCTCGGGAGAAAGAAACAGGGTTTTTAATTGCGTCGTGTGCTTGGTAATTGCAGGCGGGCACCTTCTTGAGGCGCTCACTGCCAGGAGGAGTGCGACTCCACTTGGCCCTGCCTAATTAATCCTGTGATACAAACCTTCTGGCTTCAATTTTCACATTTCTGTCTCTTTTTAGAGGTGATAATAAAACTAAAAATTTATGTTGGTTACTGTATGAGCAGAACTGTGCCAGCAGAACACAAATAAAACCATATGGGCTAAGGAGCCCCGGCCTGCCATGACTGCCTTCCCAGTGGCAGGAGGCACAGGGGTAAGCTTTGTGCTAACAAGGAAAGGTAAGGAAATTCAGGGGCCGGGTGGAAGAGCAGCTCACCCCTTCTTGTGAGTTTTCTCTATTAAGATGACTCATTGAAACATATGCCCGTTTTATTGACAAAAAAAAATATTTCTCAAAATAGATGAGTATACTGTGGAAGTGCAGTGGCTCGGTGGCTACGGATCGCTACGCTGCACTAGAGCTTTTAATGAGAGACAAATTGGGCAGCTTAGTCTTTAAAGAATCTGTCAAAGTGACAAGTGTGGGGGTCTATTATCTTAATAGCTTACATATTAAGCCTTGGATAACGCATCAGTTAAAACATCATCTAGGGTACCAGCAGTGTCCCTCCAAGAGCTGTGACCCTCATCAGGAGCTGGCTCTGCTGTTAATACAGTTAAAAATTTTGTTGTTGCGGGGACTTTGATTTGTATCATGACACACAGCACTAACTGGCTCATAAAATGATACATAGATGAGATGACAGTAAAGGTGTTCTGTCCATAAAATATACGATGTCCCAGGAAATATTAGTCCTGATTATGAGATAGGACATTTATATTGTTCAAAAACAATATACGAAACAAGCATGCTGTCATACTTAAGCTTGAGAGCAGGGATTTTCCTACATAACTTTTGTTTTTCTAACTGCCAGGTACACTTGCATAATCACTAAAAGAGTAAAGCACCAGAAGGAAGTTTTCTCTGTGCTTCCCATCCAAAGCTCACACACTGTAGGTTAAAAGAGAAATCCCCCCTTTTCTATATGTGCTTCAGATTCCCATGGGTTACATTGTCTCCTCCTTTCAGTTTTACTTCTTTTAATCTGTGGTTATTTGTTTGCGTAGTTTCTGCTATTTCTGACAATTTTTTAAAAATATGGGAGCCATCTGGTGGTCAACAATTATATTTGTTTCTTAGAAATAAAAAGTTTAGAGTTTATGGAATTGCTACAATGTTTTATGGGATAAATTCTTTTAGAAAAATGTTTACAAGGATATTAACTCTCTTTTGAAAAGGCTTAGGGAAGGAGACCCTGAGTATGGAAGTATCCTTTCAAATGTTTTGTTCTCAATGGACATGCTACATATTTTGCATAAATATCAAATGAATTTTATTGTAAATTTTATGTATGCTTGATGTACTTTGAGTCACATAGGAAGTTGAGAAAATACAAGTAGGTTCTCACAAGCATTATAGCATGTCAATTTTGACTCTTGTCAAATAAAGCAAGTGATTATTACAGGATATTCTTTATATGCAGACGTGTTGGGAACCAAGTTCAAGATTTCATACTGCATAGAGATAATGAGAGTGGAATTTGGAAAGACTGAAATGAAAACACTGTGAAGGTCAAAACTCTGTATGTCAAACAGAGCTGCCACCACAAATGCCTAGTTCATATAAGGCCACAATAAGGTCTTCACCTTCTAAACTACTGATGTGGGTATGGGTGTGGGTGTGGGTGTGGATGTGGGTGTGGGTGTGGGGGTGGGGGGGTATGGTTTGTATATTTGTATGTGTACAGCATAACTCTGGATATGTCATGGATATATGTCTCCATAGTAATTTTACTCTGTTCTCGATTCCACAGTCAACAGCATGTATAGTGAGAGTGTCATGGAGTTAGTCTCATCAACTTGGCTAATTGTCTTTACTGCTAATCAAGATGCATTAAATAGCTAATCTACAGAAAGCTGTTTTTTAAGCACTTTCACAAATGCCCTCAGTGAATGAGTATACCTCCAAGGTACTGTCGTTTCCTCATTTAACCAATCAATTATATGAGTCAGAGAGAAATCATGAAATGTCAGTAGGAGTGACTGACCTTGGCCTGACCTCAATTCTCACTCCATTTCTGTGCATCTCATCTCTCATTCAAAAGTCAAATGACAGCTGGCCTTTCCAATCACTTTTCCATGCATCTAACAATGTAACTACAGCATCAATCAGTTTTGAATGAGTAGGCAACTTGGCCAACCTTATAAAAACCACATTTGTTACTTTTTTTCAAATGGCATGAACATGAGTTCAGGAGAACACAACAAATGTCTAGGTGACTGCCACCTATGCTTCAGTCTTCAACCGATCATTCTTTCTCTCCTTTAGGCATAATGTCCCCTTGCCACCACACTCTGTTTTTCCTAACTTCAAAGTTTCAGGTGATAAGGGCCTGCAATCATCTCAGTACTCTTGGTTTAAGGAATATGACCCATGCCTGGACAGAATGACAGACAGAAGAAAGACCAGGAGGAAGGGCCAAGCAAGTGCAGGCAGAAATCTTTTCTGGAATCTTATTTTAAGTCTGAGACTGATGGCATCTCTTTGTTGCCAATGTCCAATCAAATGTAGGCATAGAACATCACATATACCCAAAGGAACAGAAGAGAGTAAAACAAGTACACGGGGAGCAAATTCTGAAAATGAAGACGCATGGATAGCCCAGATCATGTTCCCTTGGCCCAGTCAGTCAGTCCACGCTCCAGAACAGCAGATACTTTGAAAACTTATGTCAGGTTCCCAGAAAAAGCAGAGTCCTTCCCATTAATTCATCACTGTTGTTTGGTATAGTTAATGTTGTTGTTTTAGATTGAGTTAGTTTGATTTGTTATTGGTCCTTTTTTCTTTTGTCCCAAGAAGTCAAGATTAGATTATATGATTACACAATATTAGATCTCTACACAGCAAAAAGCAAGGATCCATGGTTATCCAATACTTTCTTTTGGATGGGTTTTAATTGTAAACAGTTTCCCAAGGAAAAGAGCCAATATGCCTGCATACGACAGAGAGTGTGACACAAACCACCAGACTGGTTTTGGCAAACACAAGGATGAGCCAATTTGAAGAAGTTCACAGCTTTAATCCCCATTGCTTTCAAGTTTTGTTTTGATAGCACCCTTTTATGTGTAAAGCTGTACTTAAAATTTGGACATTTAAGGAAAACCAACACCACCAACATACATACACACCTTCTTGGTTTTGAAGGTGTATAAAGTCCCAAAGCAATACCTCCTGTAACTCTTATCTACTTAGACAGGAAAGTGGCAAAAACATCATAAGGAACACTGTAAATTTGAATGAAATCAGAGCAAATTTAGTTATTGTGACTAGACACGATGAATTAAGCCCACAAACATATGCTTTTGAGTGGGACAGCTATAATCTGGTGTTCCCATGTTGCCATGTGTCGAATGTGTAAATCAGTTAATTGCTCTGATTGTTCATTTTCCTTGAAACAGGAAAGAGAATTACCAAAGTCAAGTGTGAGGTTGGTAATACTCTGTGAAACTAATCTAAATACATGCTCAATAAATACCAAGTGTTTCTGTAGCTATTGTTATCATTAATACCAATGCCATTAATTCTATATGTCGTTTGTTGACTGAAAGCAAATTTTGAATCTCTTTTTGCCACCAGTTTTTCTTTGAAAGTGACTTCTGTGTTTAATGAAATGGCTTGGGTTTCCTTTTCTTTTTTCTTTTTTTTTTTTTTCTCCTTTTTTGAAAATAGATTTTTTTTTTCTCACATAATATATCCTGATTACAGTTTCCCTTCCCTCTACTTTTCCCAGTTCCTTCCATAAGGATCTACTTCCTTTCTGTTTCTCACTAGAAAAGAACAGGCTTCTAAGACATAATATTAAAATACAGCAAAATATTATATAATAAGATAAACCAATAGCTATCATATAGAAGTTGGACAGGACAAAACAACAGACAGAAAAGAGTCAAGGTAAAGGCCCAAGAATCAAAGGCCTGCTAATTTAGATATTCAGGAATCCCATAATAAAACTAAACTAGAAACCACAATAGGTCAGCCAGGGATCTGGTGTAGACACATGCAGGGTTGTGCATGCTGCTTCAGTCACTGTGAATTAACGTGAGCTTTTCTCGTGTTGATTTAGAAGACCTTGTTTTCTTGATGTCATCCATGCCTGATGGCTTTTACACTATTACTGCCTCTCTTCTCCAGAGTGCCCTGAAGCCCTGAGAGGAGAGATTTGATGGAGACACCCCATTTAGGGATGAGTGTTCCAAGATCTCTAATTCTCTTCATAATGTCTGGATGTGGGTTTTATATTTGCTCCCATCTGCTGCAGGAAGAAGCTTCTCTGATGTTTGCTGAACAAGACACTGATCTCTGAGTGTAACAGAATATCGATAGGAGTCATTTTATCACTATACTTGTTTGCTTGTTTGTTCTTCTTCCCCTCTTTCCCCTCACCCAGTACTATTTGGTTTTACCCCAGGTGCCCTGACTATTTAGTCTCTTGGTTCCAGCTTTACTCAGCTGTCCATAATTCTTTGTGTAGGGTGGAGGCTTTGTAAACTTTTTTGCATCCAGTCTGGCATGTTTGTTGGTGTTCTGTTTATTTACTTCATGTGTGGGCAGTCATGTTCCTGTAGCTTTTTGTTATTGTTGTTTCTAGGAAACACAAACTCTGTATCCTCTGGTTCTTAAAAATATTTACATCTCTTCTTTATCAATGTTGCCGGAAGCTTATGTGCAAACATTGTTTTGTAGATGTGTCTACTGGGAATGGACTCCACAGTTCTGCATTTTGACTGATTGAAGAGAAGTTTTGGGGTTTTTTTTGTTTGTTTGTTTTGTTTTTTTATGAGGGTTGAAGAGTATACTTACCTGTGTGTATAAGGATGTCCTATACACTTTAGGAACAAATATTATGACCCTGTGTCTGAGGACTATAAAATTCAAAGTTCTTCTCACCAAGTGTTAGAACAAAGATACACATTCAGCATATACTGAATTGCTTCCTTAACACATATCATTGTAGAAGCAAATTTTAGTTTGAAATAAAAGATAAAAAAGTGTTGCTGGGGGCTGGAGAGATGGCTCAGTGGTTAAGAGCACTGAGTGCTCTTCCAGAGGACCTGAATTCAATTCCCAGCCACCTCATGGTGGCTCACAACTATCTGTAATGGGATCCGATGACCTCTTCTGGTGTGTCTGAAGACAGCTACAGTGTACTCATATACATAAAATAAATAAATAAATCTAAAAAAGAAAAGAGAAATTGTGTTAACAAAAAAACTGTTGCAATCATTTTTGGGGGGTTTTGTTGTTGTTTACATTTTTAAAAATTTTTATTTTTTATTATGTTTTATTTTTTTATTGGATATTTTATTTACATTTCAGATGTTATCCCCTTTTCCCATTCTCCCCCACCCAGAAACTCCCTATCCCATCACCCCTCCTCCTGTTTCTATGAGGATGTGCCCCACCCACCCACTCCTACCTCCCCCCCCCCCCAGAATTCCCCCACACTGAGGTATCCAGCTTTTACTGGACCAAGGACTTCCTCTCCCACCTATACCCAGCAAGGCCATCCTCCCCTACATATACAGCTAGAGCCATGGGTCCCTCCCTATGTGCTCCCAGGCTGGTGGTTTAGACCTTAAGAGCTCTGGTTGGTTGGTATTGTTATTCTCTCCACAGGGCCGCAAACCCTTTCAGCTCCTTCAGTCTTCTCTCTCACTCCTCCATTGGCAACCCCATCATCTCAATGGTTATCTGTGAGCATCCATCTCTATGTATGTCAGGCTCTTAATCTAGCTGATACAATGTTTAAAACTATAATGAGAGATGGGTTTTAGTATGGACCTTTTCAAGTACAATTTGCTTTTGTTTTTTTCCTCTCACTCTGTCCCCATTCTCCCCAGTCTCCTTTTCCCTTCCCATACCAAGTAGCTTCTTTTCCACTTTCAAGTTACATGTGAACTTTTCTGTTCACCTCCTACTCTTTTTCAACAACTCTTATTTACCTCTCATGGTCTTCTACCTGGTTTCAGAATCTAAACCTATTCTCACAATCCATTATTTACACACATACAACTATTAAAAGTTAGGATCCCATATGAGAAAGAACATTGTTATTTTTGTCTTCCTGAGACTGAGTCACCTACTTAGTATGTTTCAGGTCCACCCATTTTCCTACAGATTTTATCATTATGCTTCTCTAAAGCTAAACTATGTTTCATTGTGTATGCACGCCACATTTTATTACCTACAGCTAGACATCTCGGCTGGTTTATCTCCTTGCTGTTGAGAAGAGTGCAGCAGTGTGCATGGGTGTTTGAGTGTCCCTGTGGAAGAATCTAGGGTCCTTTGTACTCAGAAGTAGTAGAGCAGGGTCATATGATAATTCTAATTTTTAATTTTTCGAGGAACCTCCACAGCAGTTTCTATAGCAGTTTCAGTCACTTCCACTTCCACTAGCAATGGAGTTTTCCTCATTCCCCATAGTCTTCCCAGAACTTGTTATTATTTGTTTTATTGATCATAGCCATTCTCACTGAGGTAAGTAGAAATCTCAAAGCTTTTGTAAGTTACAATTTCCTGATGGATGAGTATTGTTTTTTTTTTTTTAATTTGTTGGCCTTTTGTCAGCTCGTGTGTTCTACTAGTCTAAAATTCAACACAATCTGGTAGCGATGAAAAGAAAGAAAATAGGAATCCAGTGCAGATCCCTCAGACTTCTAAAATAAAGTGCATATGGTAGAACAAATATTCCTTTAAAAGGAATAAATTCTATGAGATTCTTCAGTAAAAATAATTCTGAAAACCCTTATTCAGTGTGGGCAAAAGTATGATCCTGAAAATGAGAAAGGAAATTAGTATCTGTGGCCACCTCTGTAGAATTCCAGATGATTTTTCTGTGCGCCTCATTTCTATACAAGATTTTAAACGAAGTTCTGCCGTAAATGGCTCTGTCTTCTTCCAAAACCCAGAAGCAGGCATCTGACTTTTATCTAGACTGAGGACAGGCACAGTTTATGACGCACTCATTTCCTGGTGGCACTCATAGCACTTTCTCTAAGCCTTGAACCTCAAATCTAGTCTCTACAATAGTAATTGCAGAGCTGTCTATGGATGGAAGCATCAACATATCTATCATAATACCCATAGTCTTCATACTTAGCTTACACTTTCACTCGCAACGGACAGAAGAAAAAAACCTTTCTAACAGATTCATTTTCTGCTTTCTAAAACTCGAAACTAACATCCCATATTGCTATAAAATATATCCTAAGTTTATGTCTAAGAATGAAATCTCTATTTCAGTGCTTACCATGAGGATTAAAGGTGAGAGTGAAGCATGCATACTCTGGATCCATGCATGGAACACAGTAGCCCCTCACTGGAAATTTACTTATTAGACAATACAATGACCAACTCCACTGTATCAAAATGATTAGGTTTAAGAAGATTCACTTAAGAATTCGGTCCAGAACCATCTCTGGCCTGGCAGTGGTGGCACACGCCTTTAATTTTAGCACTTGGGAGGCAGACGCAGGTGGATTTCTGAGTTCGAAGCCAGCCTGCCAGGGCTATAGAGAAACCCTGTTTCGAAAAACAAACAAACAAACAAAAAAAAACCAAAAAAACAAAGAGAAGAAGAAGAAGAAGAACCATCTCTGTAGTTGACAACAACTTCTGCTGTTGCAGAGGACCTAGTTTTCATTTCCCAGCACCTACATGGTAGTTCACAACACAGGTACCTCTGGTCCTGTGTCAAGGGTATCCACTTTCCCTCTCTGGCTTCCTTAGGCTACAGACAGGCACACAGTACACATGCAGGCAATATATATATATATATATATATATATATATATATATATATATATATATACCTTAAAATAAACCTTTAAAATAAAATTTTTGTGGTAACTTGAAAAAAAAGTACTAGCTCACTTTATTTAAGTCAATGCTATCTACTTCCAAGTTGATTGTCTATTTTTGGGGGGTAGATGTTTTTTTTTCTCCTTGCAACTGGGGGTTTGGTGTTCCGTAATCGAGTAACTGTAGATCTCTAAGTGGGAAACTGATGATATCAAAAGCTATTCTTGCCTGGAGCAGGTTGAGGAACAGATGTATCATCAGACACAGACTAGCATTTAACTGATGCCCTTCATTAAACCTTCATTCTTCCCAGAAAAAAAAAAAGCAGAAGAAACCAGAGTTATGAACAGCTGAACTCTGTCCAAACTGCAGTTGTATTTTTAAATTTCGGGTTAGAATGCATAATGCATTAAGGCGATACAACCTTTATTGTGCTCCTTTAAAATGTATATTAAGTAGATTGCTACATTAAGGTAATGTACTAAATTACCTAAGGCAAAGTAATACGATGATTAACTGACTATAAACATTGGTTTATGGTCAGTTTATAAAGTATCACAATGATTAACATTATGCATTTTCATAACAGTCTAAAATTGCAGGATGAAATATCTGTGGATTGACTCAGTGCCATTAGGAATAATAAGACAGAGGTATAACTCAGTCTCAAGTTACATCTTGAGAGTAAACTTTGTTTTAAATCTCTTCTCTAAGTGATTGGGAAATTCATTACTTTAAAATGCCCAGGGCTTGCCAAGCACAAGAGAGCGTGAGAGTGTTCACACAAACGTACCAAGCAAAACCTGGCTTAACATTTTTCAAATGTTTTTATCCAAAGTTATGTTAAAGATTATTTGAAAAGCATTGATTTTATTTCTTATTCTGTCTCATTGATAATGACTGTATATATTCATTGATTTTACTGCAGACACTAAAACGTTCACAAAAATATCTGTCTAGTCTTGAGAATGTACATGGAAGAGTTTAAGTGCTTTTACTGAGGATGCACAATCATAGAGTGATTTTCTAATCAGTATGAAATTCCAAAAATGATCACATTAGACTGTAGTTGGTTTTCACTTTTATGCATTTATTCCTCAATTATGAGCAATTGTTACATGGGATTTTATATATTCTCTAATCTAAGTTCACTATATGCTCACTTGTTTTTATTAGATTTACTAAAGAGAGGTTTCATAAAGAAGTAAACTAATGAAGGACTGGGGAAAAGGAGGAGAGATATCTTCAAATTAATGAATTTTATGGCTGATCTACATTTAGTTAATGTTGTCATTTTCATTTGAACTCAAATATGTACTCACTAGCTCAGTGGAAAACACATTTATTGCTTTCTGCTATCTAAACTATAAACAGGAAATATTAACTGAATAGATTAATTGGTATTTTTTCAAGCTATATTCCACAGAATGCAGAATGTAGATATTTACACTACCAAACATGGCGTCTTCACTACAACATCAATCTAAAAAATATTAACAGTAAACTCATTGGTTCCTGCTACTTGGAATAAACATGTTTTGAACCTAATAGGGCTATATGACAAGCAAAATGGCTTGTAAAAGATACAAAACCATTTTATATACAATGAACAATTAATCTTATTCTTCAATAATAATGTAACTAGGCAAACTTTTAAGATAAATACATTCAAATTTACCAGAAGAGAAAATAGAAAAGACTCTGAACTCTTTGGCATAGGAAGAAATTTCATAAACAGAATGCCAATGGCTAAGGCTCTAAGGTCAAGAATTGATAAATGGGACCAGGGTAGGCTCTGTAAGGCAAAAGACATAGTCAGTAAGACAAATAGGCAACCTACAGATTAGAAAACAAAAATCTTCACTAACCCCCCATCTGGTAGAGGACTAATATCCAAAATATATGATGAACTCAAGAAGCTAACCACCAAAAAGCCAAACAACCCAATAAAAAATAGGGTGTAGAACTAAACAGAGAAATCTGGAATGGCTGAGAAGCACCTAAAGAAATGATCAAAGTTCTTAGTAATCAGAGAAATGCAAGTCAAAATGACCCTCAGGTGGCAACACATGTTGGCGAGGATATGGAGAAAGGGGAACACTCATCCATTGCTGGTGGGATTGCAAACTGGTACTCTAGAAATCTATCTGGAGGTTCCTCAGAAAATTGGAAATAGATCTACCTGAAGACCTAGCAATATTACTCTTGAGAATGTACCCAAAAGATGCCCCAACATGCCACAGGGGAACATGTTCCACTATGTTCATAGCAGCTTTGTTTGTGATAGCCAGAAGTTGGAAATAACCCAGATGTCCCATGATAGGAGAATGGATACAGAAAATGTGGTTCATTTACACAATGGAATACTACTCACAATGGAATGTAATACTAAAAAATGAGGACATCCTTAGTTTTGCAGGCAAATGGATGGAACTAGAAAATATCATCCTGAGTGAGGTAACTCAAAACCAAAAGGACATGCACAGTAGGTACTCATTAATAAGTGTATATTAGCCAAAAAAAAAAAAAAAAAAAAAAGTACAGAATACCCAAGATACAGTCCAGAGAACTCAAAAAGGTCAACAAAACAAGCTGAAGGACCCAAGTGAGGACACCTCAATCCCACTTGGAAGGGAGAAGAAAGCATTCAAAAGTGGGGAGGGAGGGAGGGAGAGACCTGGGAAGAAAAGTGGATGGGGACGGGTACAGGGAGGGGAACCTGATCTGGTATTGGGTGAGGGAAAAGGACTGAAGCCCTGAGGGGAAGCAGAAAGAATGGAAACCTAGGGAAGTAAGAAGTTGGGGGGAACCGTCCAGAATGCACCAGAGACCTAGGAGGTGAGAGACTCTCAGGACACAAATGGAGGGACCTTAGATAAAATGCCTGAGAGTAGTGAGAGGGAACTTATAGAGCCCACCTCCAGCAGGAAGTCCGGGCATCAAAAGAGAGAGGGGATTGCCATCCCACAGTCAAAACTCTGACCCATACTTGTTCCTGTTTGAAAGAACTACAGGGATCAAAATGGAAAGGAGCCTGAGGAAAAGAAGGTCCAGCAACAGGCCCAAAGTGGGATCCAGCTCAAGGGGAGGTCCCAAGACCTGACACTATTACTGAGGCTATGGAGCACTCACAAAAAGGGGCTTAACATGACTGCCCTCCAGAAAACCCAACAAGCAGCTGAAAGAGTCAGATGCAGATATTTGTACCCAATGAATGGACAGAAGCTGCTGACCCTTGTGGTTGAATTAGGAAAAAGCTTAAATAAGCTGAGGAGGAGGGCAACCCTGTAGGAGGACCAATTAATCTGGACCCCTGAGCTCTCTCAAACACTGGAGCAGCAAAAAGGCAGCATACACCAGCTGATATAATATGCCCCCCCCCCCAGCACATATACAGCAGAGGACTGCTGGGTCTGTGTTCAATCAGAGAGGATCCACCTAACCCTCAAGAGATTGGAGGCCTGGGGAGTTTAATAGGTCAGGTGGAGTGGGGTAGAGGGTGGGGACAGCCACTTGTAGACATGTGGGTGGGTTGGAGGTATTGGGTATGGAACAATAAAAGGGCGGACAAGGGTGGGGAATAAAATCTGGAGTGTAATAATAATAATAATAATGATGATGATGATGATGATGATAAATAGATCTACAACTCTCAAACTGTAATTTAATTCAAACTGTTGAACAAACTTCGGAGCTGTATTTATATTTAAAATTTGTAAAGATAAATTAATATTGTTGTCATCCTATAAAATAATTTTCATGGCACAACTCTCTAACAGTGTGATGTGTTACTTCTGTTCCTTGGCTTACAGTGAGGTATGCATCAAAGTTGGGACTACACCACACATAGTTTTGATAGCAGCATGTGTAGCTTTTGTGCATCTATTCTCTCCCTGTTATATTTGTCCTGGTTACATTTACAGAAATATAATATTGTCTTTTTACTCTGAAATGAAATCATGGCATTTCCAAGGAATGAAATTATACTATTAAAATGGGCCAGACTCAGACAAATCCCATGTTTTCTCTTACATACAAAATATAGATTTTCAGATGCTTTTTTCTTTGTATGTGTTGCTCCCGTGCATTATGAAGCTCAAGATAGGTGAATAAAAGAGAGTAATGGAAAATGTGGGACATAAAAGCACAAAAAGAGATTCTGTGGTGAAGACCAGCACTAGCCAGAGGGCAGGACAGAGGAGTTAGGGAGAAAGCTAGAACTCAGTATAATGTCATATATGTATTATTATGTGGAGATTCCACAATGAAGACCATTGTTTCCTAGGTTAACTTTAAATAAGTCATTCTCTGGAAGAATTTTTAAAATGTCAATCCTTAATCTCAGGTTATTTGAGCACAGCTATGGAGATTGCTGCTATTTCCTCTGAATTATAAATTTTCTTTAAAAAAAAAAAAACCCAAAGAGCTATTTTTAACTTGCTAAATAATTTGCAATCTTTTTCTAATTCCAGTTTTCCAAGATGCAGCATTCCATGTGTTTCTGGGTGGTCTGGACAAATATTTTTCTGTTTAATATTTTTGCCCTTTCTTTCTTTCTTTCTTTCTTTCTTTCTTTCTTTCTTTCTTTCTTTCTTTCTTTCTTTCTCACCCCCCCTTATCTTTGTGTGTATGGGTAGTGGATGGATATGCTATATGTATGTGTGTCTTAGTCTCTCACTGAATCTGAACCTAAGAAAGCAGCCACCATGCTTCAGCAATCTTTCTGTCTCTTTTCCTAGCCCTAGCATTTGTGTTACAGGTGCAGGTAACCATGTCCAGCTTTGTGTGACTGCCATGGATCTAAACTCACCTTCTCATGTTCACACAGGAGCTATTCCTACCCACCTAAGGGGTATTTCCTATTCCTATAAACTTCTTTAATAATCCATATAATAGCAACTTGATTTACTAGTAACAATAACAAACTCTTCTTTTATGTCATACATTACGGAAACTCTGTACATAACATTTTAAGGCTTTGTAATTATATTGCTAACTTATATATCTCTGAAACGACAAGATGTCTTAGTTAACAGTGATTGATAACAAGAGTCACATATCAATAATTGGAGAGGGAAATGTGACAAGACCCCCACCACCACCACCAAAAGTTTTTCCAGTTAGAAAAGTAACTAATATATGTGGGTTGATAGGAAAAGAGCAGCACAGATCATTCTGATTGTAAGCAGAGTAGCTCAGCTTCTGTATGCAACCTCAGGTTTGTATACTGCTAACTCAAACTTATTTAAACAGATTTCCCAGCTGGAAATTCTGTAGGATTTCTCCCAAGTATAGTATCATACATGAGACAAAAATAGCGTGGACAAGTTTACTTGTCTTCCTGTGGGACATTAATATTGGTACATATTTGTACCTCTGCCCACACTTCTATAATTTAAAGGAAAAGAAAGACAATCTCAGGGAGTGTGTTTTCTTGTGATGTGGACATCCCTAGAAAAAAAGAATCAGGCTGTATTCTTATTATTCCGTGAATGGTCAAATTTATTCTTGAGCAGTATATATTGTATAAATATCTATTATTCGTGTGCTCTGTTGACCATAGGTTAGCTCCTGATTAGGTTATAGTTTTCAGGATGGGGTTTTATCATAGAGTAAAGTACTTCCCTCCCATTCATGGCACCTAGAAAACAAACAACAACAATCTTCAATTATTTGCTATTTCATATGAAAAAATCTGATAGCACATTGTGATGCTATTAACGTAAATGATCTATACATTTGAATACTTGGTTGACAGTTGGTAGAACTATTTGGGAAGGATTAGGAGGTATGATGGTCTTTTTAGCGGAAGTGTGCTACTGTGGGTGGGCCTTTAAGTTTCAAAACCCCCACATCATTCCCAGTTCTCTCTCTTTGCTTCACACTTGTGCACATCTAGCCAAGGTCTTTCAGCTACTTGTCCACTACTAGGCCTGCCTGTCTATTGCAATACTCCTTGCAATGAAGGTCATGAACATTAACCCAATGAAACTGTAAGCCCCTAATAGAGCCTCTTGTATAAATGGCATTGGTTGTGGTGTCTGTTAATCTCACGAATGTGAGAAGAAAGACCACCTACACAAATCATGGCCAAATTTATTAAAAACAAGCTTTGTTCATGTGCACAAGCTGTGTCTCCCTATAGTAGGGTTCAAGAGACCAGGACTGAATATGTGAAAGATAAGTTTTTATAGCTCAAGAGTGGGGATTCACAAACAGAGTTTGTCAGGTAGAAAAGCAGAGGTCACCGAAGCTGAACATAAGCATAACAAGTTGGTCATAACAACCTTTTGAAACAAAGGCATTGTATCAAGGTGGTCATAATAACCTCTTGAAATAAAGCATAGTTGACATTTCTTGGGACAGGCAGTATAGAATCATTTGTAGTTAAGTTTATAGGTGGGGCATAGCCCAATTCTTAAGAATCATTGTTAAATATAAACAGGAATGAACCTAGTTTGTCTTTATTATAAGATGTTTTTCAATTCCAAGGTTAATTCGCTTTATTGTCTTATCACAGCAATAGAAAAGTAACTGAAACAAATGTCAAAAACCAAAAACTGTGATTTTTTTGTTTGTTTGTTTGTTTGTTTTTTTATCCAGGATTCCCTGAATGGTCTCACACATTCAAACCAATTAATTCATTATTTCTACATGGTGAAAATCAATAAATAAGCAAATCATTATTAATCTTAATATCAAAAGACAAAACAAGTTTTAAAACATATAAATTAAATACCCTCCATACTCTCTGTGGTGGTTTAAATGAGTAATATCCCCCTTAAGCTCAATTATTTGAACTCTTGGTTCCTGGTTAGTGATGCTGTTTGAAGAGGTAGAGAAACTTTTGGAAGGTGGAGCCTTGTGGGAGGATGTACCGTATGGGAGCAGACTTTGAGAGTTTATAGCCTTTTTCCCTTTCTAGTTTTGTCTGTCTACTTTCATTTACAGCTGAGCACGTGATTTCTTATCTTTGTGCTGTGGCTGTCTGAGGCTCTACCTACCCTGCCATCATGGACTCTCGTTCTGGAACTGTGACCCAAAATAAACTTTCCTTCTGATATTGCTTTTCATCATGGCATTTTATTACAGCAGCTAAAAAATAACTGATCAACACTGTCAAAGACATGCCAATTTACAATACTATTTCTTTCTGGTATATACCTTCACCTCATAAGACACTAATTTTTATCCAAAAATATATAGTGAACTCATCAGGAACTTAATCCATGCAATATAATGATAACAGAGATTAGCTATTGGAGATGTAGATATGTTTTTCCAAAATAATATTCAAATGAAATACATTTTTATGATTGTTTTGATCAGAGAGTTAGAAGTGATAAAGGAAGAAATCGTATCCACTACACATGCTGAGAGTAGAAACATGTATTAAGCAATCTTACCAGCCTAAGTACAGAACATTAAGTCTCTAGAAACACCTTGCACATATACCTGAAATAGCAGAAAGCAGACATCTTCAGCCTAGCATAAATATATTTCTATTTTCAATTTATAAGTGCAATTACTACTACTATCTGAAAGGACATTTCACAGAGATTAATGATCAACTGCAAGTAATGTTTCTTTCCCTCATTTTATACCATCAGCTGCTCTCTAACATGAAATCTAATCAGTCTGTCATGATTGAGCTGATGGGATATGGATACTTTAAGAAGGAACTACCTCATTTGATGCCGATAAACTCTTGGAGATAGAGATACATAATCCTCTTCAGCAGGACAATGCTGATTGACTTTGCTCCCAAATCTGCAGAGAAACATAACACGCTGATGAAAAATATACCTGTCCTGTAAATTTAAAAAGCCACGCTTTTCTGTGGTGTGAAATGAGGTGGACTAACTGCTCTTTGAGCATGGGATAAAAATGTTTCCTTTAATCTACTCAGCCAACACTGTGTTGGAAGCAAATTAAGCATCAGGTCTCTATGTATGTGCTGGTGATGCAACACTACCTTTAAGGAGATGTTAGTCCAGAAAGAAAGGGAGCTATGGGAATGTAGAATAAATTCTATTTACAAGGCAGTCCTTGGAATAGACATTGAAGGTGATTTTCAAAAACCAAGTACTTAGATTAATTTGTCTCTTAGACAGAAGTGAATAAATGTGCTAATACTTATGTGATTAAAAAATATTAGCAGATTGAAAGCATTAAAAGTTGTCCAGCTGGCTAAATAATTTAGGATGTGTATAGTGAGAGCCGAGGCTAGAGTAGTAATGGGACAAGAAAGCATAAAAATTTCATCACCAACATTAAAGGATCACTTACTGGGAGAAAAGGGATAATTGTGGGGGGCGGTGTGATTTTGAGACCAACCTGATCAACTTTTAGAAAGGCAAAATCCAAATTGACAAAAGAGTAAAATGAATCTGTCTCCTGGAACACAGGTTCTGGGACTTGGTGAAAGAACCATGGTGGTAAAGGAGGCAGAAAGACTCTTGATAGCAAGGAATAACCAGGGAATAGGCTATGAAACTATGAAGAATATACCACTTACAATGAAGTAGAAAAAAACAGAACTAGTTACAGAAAGACTTTCACAATTTTGACTATAAAGTTTTATGGTAAGATATTTAACTAAAATATCCTCTTAATTTCATAGATACAAGACTTTCTCTGGAGAAATTTGTTTGGGACAAAAATAAAGGTGAATTGTCACTGACACAGTGTGGTACAGACTGTGAGAGCAGTGTGAGAAGAGAGAGAAAAGTTAGGAAGTAGACAAAGAGAAGACACAGATAAATCTGATGAGGAGGAAGGACATGAAGAAATATATAAAGCAGTGAGTCTAAGGCAGGCAGACATTAACATGGATGAGGTCTAAGTGGAATTTGATAATTTTTATTCTTGACATTTGTCTCTTCTTCCTATGGAAATGCCATTCTAACTCTGATGTAGGTAAACTTCATTTCACATTCATCTGTGTAGTTTCGATATTACCTTCAAGCTCCAGAAGTCAAGGTGTGAAGGACTAGTCAACCCATTCCTATGATGTGATAATTTACCCAGGAGTGGACTGAAATGGCATTAGTCAGTGTCAACAGAATTTAGTCATAGTCAATCTTTAAGACATAGTCTGTGAAAAACAGCATGAAACTTTTCTCTGTACAGTTAGAAGAATTAATCCAAAGTTAACACTAGAATCTTTCTGATAGCTCCTGTACCTTACTTAGCTAGAGGAAGTTACAGCACAAAGCGCTTATTTCTCTTCAGCTTCCTACCAATGGTCACTGTCCCAGATAACCCCATCTGTTTCTATCATTTCTACTCTCAACTCTATATTATAAACTGCTGCCATGATGCCTTGCTACATTGCATACTTTCTTTGGACTATATAAGAGAAACAAAGTCACAGGAGACTTAAATATCAGAGAAATTACAAGTAGCATAAAAATTAATTTCAATCTCATTACTTGAGTACAGCAACTGAGAAGAACCCAAAATAAAATAGTATTTTAATTGCATAAAACTAAATTAAAGATATGTAGTTCTGCCAAAAAACATAAACAGACCATAAGGAAATGTGTTAAGATGTCAATTTAGGCTGTTCTTAATGGTAAGAAATTGATGGGGTTTTTTTCTTCTCCCTTGTATGTTGTTTATGCATATCATACTAACACAATTGATTTTAGCAATTCAGGTTTTTCTCTATATACTCTGATTCAGATATTATTCTTAGAGAATAGACTGTTTCCTAAATGATAGTGTCAGCACTAATAATTGTTATTTTCTCTTTAAAATGGATGTGAGGCTGAGGTCATATTTTTTCAATGCTATTCTAAAAGTTAAAGCACACTCTAGTCGGTACACAAAAGATGAATTTTACATTATGCACAAATAGGTGTATAGGATTTGGAAATTTAACAAGAGTGGCATTCAAAAAGTTTTAAAAAGTGAATTTGTATAAATTTGCTGACATTTAAGGGATAGTTTATACAATTAATTACCTAGATGATCTTGTCAAGAGAGAAAGCAGGTGAAGAAGTTGTACCTGTGGGGCCATGCATCTATTGCTAACCAGTGTGCTCAGTTAAGGTGAATGTGCTCTTAGGAGAAGCTCTTAGTCTCAAAATTAGAAAACTCTACTTTTCTGTGGAGTCTAACCTGAGCATTCTCTGTTTCTAGTATGCAATAAGAGACTTTTTTTAAAATTGCATTCTGTAAACATAAAAAATAAAAAAGTACACTGAAATGTTGCCCAAGCTCCCTTTCTGCCTAAGCAGCTGACCCGCAGAGGCATTGACTTCTTAATGTGAATGGAATTCCCCATGTTATCATTTAAACTTAATAGTAAAATTACATTTGATTTAATATGTATATGTTGTATAGCTTTTCTTTTCTTCTGAGAGCCCACCAAAATATAAATTCTCTGTGTGCTACACCTGAAAGTCCAAGTCCAAGTGAGATTTAAGATGGCCTACAGATATTTAAATTCTCTGATATAAATTAATAGCTTTGGCTGGAACCCTAATGCTAAATTTCTCATTACAGGAGTTTTTAAACATCCATAGCCAGGGCTGATATTCAAGTAATGCTCCATAGAAACATAATTTTAACTTGTTAAGTAGTCTAGATTATTTACAAGAGAGAACAAGGATTAATTTTATTTAAGGCTATAAAATTTCCTACATAAACCAAGACACTGTGTAAATGATGTGAGACCTACTCTCTAGCTCTTGAATCATACGCCTCTAGCAGAAAGGGTTCACATTTTTTCTGTGTGTGTCTACTCTACCTGTCCACAATCTGGAACTAACTATCCCCTCAATGTCTTGGATTTTTCTCTTCTTTATTCATGTTTTAGTAAGACACTTGTTTGTTCAAGGCCAAAAAAAATAATAATTATGATTTTATTTTCATGCTAAGTGAATAACAACTATTTCTTAATAATAGT
Source organism: Arvicanthis niloticus (assembly GCF_011762505.2). NCBI lineage: Eukaryota > Metazoa > Chordata > Mammalia > Rodentia > Muridae > Arvicanthis > Arvicanthis niloticus. The sequence continues at coordinate 27,932,033 of NC_047668.1, forward strand.
TAGCATGATATGTGATGTTATTACTCTCCAGTAGATAGTGACCCTGGGCCACACTGATACTAGGAACTCCAGAGGCAATGTTAACACCCAAAACTCAGAGGCCATGTGGACAAATAAAAAGACCAAAGAAACAAACAAACAAAAAACTCCACAAAACAACAAATTAACAAACCAGCACATCCTACTGGAACTGAGGACTTGAAGATACACTGGTCACCAACCAGAATTCCTGGCTACTCAAGCCAGAAGATGGAAAGGAAACAGAAACAAAGGGGTCTCCGGGGAGGGGAACATGCAAAACACACTCATCCAACAAAGACAAACTCAGAATTAAGCACAAAAACCTATAACAATCACAAAACCCAGATAGTTAGAGGCAATCATAAAAACAAAATTAAAAATAGACAGAGCAATATGGCACTATCAGAGCCCAGATATGCTACTACAGCAAGTCTTAGATATTTTAACACAACTACAGCACGAGAAAATGATCTTAAATTCAATCTTATGAAGATGAAAGAGGCCTTTAAAGAAGAAAATTTAAAATACTTTAGATAAATACATGAAAATGCAATTAAACAGGTAAAGAAAATAAATAAAACTGATTAATACCTGAAAATAGAAATAGAAGCAATAAAGAAAGAAACAAGCTCAAGAAATCATTGAGATAGAAAACCTAGGTAAGCAAACAGGAACTACAGATGTAAGCATCACCAAGAGAATATAAAAGGTAGGAGAGAGAATCTAAGGGGAAAAATATATGATATAAGATATTGATACATCAGCCTAAGAAAATTTTAAATCTGAAGTATTGCTAACACCAAACATCTAGGAAACCTGGGACACTATGAAAAAAACAAATCTAAGAATAATATAAATATTATAACAATAATAATAATAATATATTTTATTATATTATATTTTATTATATATCATATATTATTATATATTATATTATTTTATATATTATATCATATATTATTATATATTATATATTATTATATATTATATTATTTTATATATTATATCATATATAGTATGTATTTATTATTATTATTATTATTATTATTATTATTATTATTATTATTATTTCCAGCTCAAAGGTCTAAAAAATATTTTCAACAAAACCATTATCTTCCCAACCTAAAGAAAGAGATGCTTATAAATATACAAGAAGCTTGTAAAAGCCAGATGGAATGGCCAGAAAATATTCTCCAGTCAAATAATAATCAAAACACTAAAAGTACATAAATACAAAAGATTATTAAAAGCTGCAAAGAAAAGTGGCCAAGTATCATATAAAGACAGAATTATTAGAATTATACCTGGTTTCCCAACAGAGGCTCTAAAAGCCAGAAGGGCCTAGACTTTCAGACTCTAAGAGCCAACAGTTAGCAGTCCAGACTACTATACCCAACTTTCAATCACCATAGACAGAGAAAACCAGATACTCCAAAAAAAAAAAAAAAAAGTATCCATGTACACATCCACCCCTACAAAAGGTATTAGAAGCAAAACTCCAATACCAGGAGGTTAACTATACCCATGAGAACTCAGGAAATGAATAATTTCACATAACCAAAATGAACACACATGCACACACACACACACACACACATACACACACACACAACATACCAACATCATCACAATAACAGGAATTAAAAATCATTGGCTGTTAATACCTCAATGGACTCAATTCCCCAATAAAATGGTACAGGCCAACTGAATGGATGCAAAAACAAGATCCATCATTCTGCTTCATACAAGAAACAAACCTCAACATCAAAGAAAATATTACTTCAGAATAAAGCAGAATAAATAGATCGAAAAATATTTCCCATTAAAATGGGCCTAAGAACCAAGATGGAGTGTCCATTATAATATCTACTAAAACACACTTTCAACCAAAATTAATCAAATGAGATGCAGTAGTATACTTTATATTCATCAAAGGAAAAATCCTCAAAGATGATGTCTCAATTATGAATATCTTTGCCCATCCATATTTGTAAAAGAAATATGACTAAAGCTTAAGTCACATATTGAACTTTATGTATTAATACCAGGAGGCCAACATCCCACTTTGACCAAGAAACAGATCTTCCTGACAGAAACTAAACAGAAAAATAATGAAACTAACAGGTGTTATGACTCAAGGGGACCTAAAAAACATCTACCTAACCGTTCATCCAAACACAAAAGAATACACCTTCCCAGCACCTCTTAGAATATTCTTCAAAACTGACCACATACTCAGTTACAAACAAGTGTCAACAGATACAAAATTTGAAACAATATCCCATATTTTATCAAACTGTCAAGGATTACAGCTAGACTTCATCAACAATATAAAAAGCCAAAACAAAAAACACAACAACAAATCAAAACCAACCAAACAAAATATTTTTATAAACTCATAGATACTGAACAACTATTTACTCAATAACTACTCTGTCAAAGAAGAAATAAGAAAGAAATGAAAGACTTTCTAGAATTCAATAAAAATGAATTCACAACACACTCAAATTTGTAGGACATAATCAAGGAAAAGCTCAGAGGAAAGTTCATAGCATTGACAGTCTTCACAAAGAAATTAGTGTGATCTCATACTGGTGACTTGATTGCACACTTGAAAGCTCCAGAACAAAAAGAAGTATACACACTCGAGAGGAGTAGACAGGAGAAAACAATTGAACTCAGGGTTGAAACCAATAAAATAGGAACAAAGAATCAATGAGACAAAGAGTTCATTCTTTGAGAAAATGGACAAGATAGACAAACTCTTACCAAAACTAACTAAAAGGCAAAGAGAAAATATTCAAATTAACAAAATCAGAAATGAACAGGAGACATAAAAACAGACACTGAGTCAATCTAAGGAAGCATTAGGTATACTTCAACATCCCATACTCGTAAAACTTGAAAAATCTAAAATTTGTTCTGTACAAAATTGGAAACTAAATGAAGTGGTTGATTTTCTTGATAGATACTACTTACCAAAGTTAAATCAAGATGAGATAAACAATCTAAAGTATTCCCTAAGGGAACAGAAGCAGTCACAAAAGTCTCTCAACCAACAAAAGCCCAGAGTCAAATGGTTTTAGCACAGAATTCTACCAGACATTCAAAGAAGAGTTAATACCAATGCTCCTCAAATTGTTCCACAAAATAGATATGGAAGGAACTTTGCCAAATTCATTTTATGAGGCCATAGTCGCCCTAACACCTAAACCAAAGATTCAACAAAGAGAATTTTGTTCCAATTTTCCTTATGAACATTAATGCAAAACTACTTAAGAAAATACATTCAAGGAAAATCCAAGAAGACCTGAAAAACACTATCTACATTGATCAAGTTGGGTTCATCTCAGAGATGTAGGCAGGTCTCAACATACAGGAATCCATCAATGTACCATATAAAGAAACTGAAAGAAAGAAACCACATGATCCCTGTATTTGATGCTTGAAAAGCCTTTAACAATATGCAACACGGCTTCATGATAAAAGTCTTACAGAGATCAGGGTTACAAGGTCCATACCTAAAACTGATAAAGGCAATATACAGAAAGCCAATAGGCAACATCAAATTAAATGGAGAAAAACTTAAGGCAAACCCACTAAAATAAGGGACAAGGCAAAGCTGTCCACTCTCTCCCTATCTATTTAATATAGTACTTGACTTTTAGCTAGAGCAATAAGACAACTAAAAATGTAAAGGAGATACATATTGGAAAGGGAGAAGTCAAAGTATCAGTATTTGCAGGTGATATAATATATATATATATATATATTTATTAAAATATATATGTATAATGTATAATGCATAATGTATATATTATATAGTATATATTATATAGTGTGTATTACATAGTGTATATTACATAGTATATAGTATATAATTAATATATAATATGGAACATACAATATGTAATATATAATATATAATTAATATATAATTAATATATAATATGTGATATATTGTAATATATAATAAATGTATAATATAATACATAATATACAATATATAATATAATACATAATAAATTAATATTTGATATATGATTGATATATGATATGATGATATATAATATGATATATGATGATATATGGCATATGATAATATATAGCATATAACATATAACATAATGTATAACATACAACATATGATGTATAATGTATTACATATAATGTATAATATAATATATAATTAATATATAATATATGGTATACGATATACGGTATATGATAAATTAATATATATAATATATTAATATATATGTGACTCCAAATTTTTATTAGAGTACATCAACAGATATTAAAAGTTCTTCATCAAAGTATCTGAATACAAAATTAGCTCAAAAAATAAATATCCTTCCTATATACAAAGAATAAATGGGCTGAGAAAGAAATTAGAGAAACAACAGTTTTCACAATAGCCACAGATAATATAAAATATCTTTGTGTAACTCTAAGCAATCAAGTGGAAAACCTATATACAACAAAAGCTTCAGGTCTTTGAAAAAAACTGAAGATATCAGAAAACATAAATTTGCCATTCTCAAGGATCTGTAGAATTAACCTAGTAAAAATGGACAGCTTATGAAAGCAATCTACAGATTCAACACAATTCCCATCAAAATTTCAACACAATTCCTTACAGACCTTGAAAAAACAATCCTCAACTTCATATAGCAAAACAAAAAATAGAGGACAGCTTAAGTGATCCTGAACAATAAAAGAACTTCTGGAGGTGTCATCATCCCTGATTTCAAACTGTACTTTGAAACAATAGTAATAAAAATCTCACGGTGTTGGCATACAAACAAATAGGCAGATCAATGGATGGAATCTAATCAAAGTACCAAACGTAAATCCACACACCTATGGACACTTAACTTTTGATAAAGAAGCAGAAATTATACAGTAGAAAGAACAAAATACCTTCCACAAATGGTGCTGGTCTAACTTGTGGTCTGCATGAAGAAGATGGCAAATAGATTTGCACAAAACTCAAGTTCAAGTACATCAAAGAACTCAACATAAAACCAGAACCACTAAATAGGATAGAAGACGAAGTAGTCAATAACCTTAAAAGCATTGGCATAGGAGACAACTTCCTGAACAGAACACCAATGGCTTAGGCTCTAAGGTTAACAATTTATAAATGGGACCTCATGAAACTGAAATGTCTCTGTAAGGCAAAGTACATCATCCAATGGAAAAAAATGGCAGCCTACAGAATGGAAAAAGATCTTCTCAAACCCTACATCTGACAGAGGGCTGATATCCAAAATATATAAAGAACTCAAGAAACTAAGCTCAAACAAAACAAAACAACCCCCCCCCAAAAAAAAAACTAGTTAAAAATGGGTTACTCAGCTAAACAGAGAATTCTCAAAGGATGAACCACTAATTGCTGAGAAGCACTTAAGGAAAGATTCAATGTCATTAGTCATTAGGGAAATGAAAATCAAAAACAACACTGAGATTTCATCTCATACCCATAAGAACGGCAAAGATAAAATAAACTCAGAAGATAACTCATGCTGGCTAGGATGGTGTTCCTTTTCCCTCCATTGCTGGTGGGAGTGGGAGTGCGAACTTGTACAAAGGCATCAATTTGGTGGTTTCTCAGTAAATTGGGAATAGATGTACCCCAAGAGCCAACTATATCATCCCTGGGAATATAGACAAAAGATGCTTCGTTGTAGTACAAGGACACTTGCTAACTTAGGTTCATAGCCACTTTATTCATAATAGCCAGGAACTGGAAACAACATAAATGTCCCTTAGATGAAGAATAGATAAAGAAAATGTGATACATTCACCAATGGAGTATTACTCAGCTATTAAAACAATGACATCATGAAATTTGAAGGCAAATGGATGGAATTACAAAAGACCACCTTGCGTGAGATAATCCAGATCCAGAACAATAAACATGGTATGCACTCACTTATAAGTGAATGTTAGCCATAAAGTAAAGGATAATCATTCTCCAATCCACAGATGCAATGAAGGCAGGAGCCTAGCATAGCTATCGTTAGAATGACTTCACTCAGCAACTGTTGGTAACCTTTGCAGAGACCCACAGCCAAACATTGGGCAGAGTATGGCGAGTCCTTGTGGAAGAGTGGGGAGGATTAAAAGAGCCATAGGGCTCAAGAACATCACAGGAAAAACCTACAGAATCAACTAACCTGTGCCTCTCAGATACTGAACAGCCAATCAGAGAACATGTATGGGACTGACCTAGGCTCTCTGTACATATGTCACAGTTGTGTAGCTTGGTCTTTTTGTGAACTGCCTCTTCTAGCCTCAACTGTAGAAGATGCACCTAGTCTAACCACAATTTGATTTGGGAAGGCTGGTTGATATCCATGGGAGGCTCCCCCCTTTTTTTTTCAAAAGAGGAAAGGAGGGGTTGATTTGGGGCAGGAGGGGAAAGGAGGAGGAGAGACTGTTAGTATAGAAAGGAGGGGAAGCTAGACTGGGATGTAAAGTAAATAAATAGTTAATAAAAATGATGATAGCCTTCTCCCTCACCCCTCTCAGTGGAGGGATGACAGTACTGCTTACACCATGGATTAGTTTGCATGAAAGATCCACCTGTTTTGCCTTACAAATAACTGGCAGTTCAGCGGTTGGGAGGGGCTGCCTGCTTAGATGGATTAGGACCTCTTCCTGTCCCCTTAAACTCCCAGGTGCTTTTGGTCACATTAAAAACTCAAAGGTGGATGTGATATGGAAAGGTGCTCTGCTTTATCTGTTATCCTAAACTCCAATGCAAACTCAAGTGCCTAACTCTCAGTGCTTGCCAATGGCCTTACTGTCTGAGGAATGCTCTGATTCTGCAGCCAAAATTCCAATCTGTTTGTACCTAGACTGTGAAGTCGCTTCATTTACACAGCTGGTATTATGATCAGACAGAGGGCTGCAGTCTTGACCTCTCAGTCACCCTGTACCCCAATCCCAACATTCCCAGTGGACCATTATGATGTGTAAGAAAGGTGGGTCTGCCTGCAAAGATCTTCTGGCACCTTCCATGTTGCAAATGAATGCATTCTTTATAACCAAAATTATCCAGGTTGCTTAAGAAATGTGTATCCTTCATTAATATTTATGAATTTGGTATCGTCCCTCACATGTAAATATATGAGGGTTGTATCAGGGACTAAATTTTCATTATATTCGCAATGACTTCAAGCTATAACTGTGGGACAGAGTATGCCATTAGATATCTACCTCACCAAAATTAGGCCAAATTTATTTACATCTTTTGAAATGGAGAGAAGGAATCTAGTGACTGAATGTAAGAAAGTAACAAAAAATAAATTTTATAGACTTTTTATCTATTGAATGTGCTTTAAATGCCTTTATCCTTTTAAGTTCGAAGTTTCCCAGTAATGTGCTGCTAGGCCTTGTCCTAGGTCTCCTGGTGGATAAGCATTAAGCTTTGATCTTGTAATGGGATTCACCAAGTTGTCTGGAGCTGATACTGCCCTCTGCCTGCCAATGGGAGCTAAATCCTCACAGAAAGAAATCTAGGGCTCTTCACCAAGACACACCTTCAGACTGAGGACTGAATATTTGCTAATCTTCTCTGAGAGCCCCACATTCTGGATCATGAAGCCAACAGTGTCTTCACGCTCTCTGCAGTGAACACTTCGGAAGGGCCTCACCTCCCTTCTCTCTGTCTTAAGCATTCATCCTTCCAGTGAAAGAGGAGTTTTAAAAGACTCACATTCCGTAAGAATAAAAATAAACAAACTTCATAGAAAATCACAATGAGACAAATTCTTTCCCCAGCTTCTCTGGCTTTCACATGCCTTTGCATAATGAAAGGGCTAATATAACATAACAAACCCTAAACTGTTTTCACAAGGACTGGAAAAAAGATGTGTAAAAGTATGCTCTGTCTTGCTTCCTTCTGTTCACAATGTATCTAAATAAAACAAATGGTGTTCTTGCTCTTTCTGTCTGTTTCCCAATCTGTTTGGATAGTAGCCACCATTCCAGAGCCAACGATAATATCTGACACTTCCTGACATCATGAAAGCCGCCATCTGTCCATCACCGAAACCCTGTACTTTGTAAAGACTACTTGGCTTGATCCTTAATGAAGCTTCAAGTTGAACGCACAGATTGGCTTAGAAGGAATACGGTGAATAATTGACACAAGGAATCTGTATAAAATCACGTTTTCATTAGATCCCATCTGAAAACATAAAATGAAATATTAAGGCCCCTTCACAGGCAAAAAAAAAAGACTTGGTTTAGTTTCAATTGTGTTTCATTTCCGATTTGCCTGTGAAGTTTAGGCAGTGTTAAACATGATGAATAAACCTGAACTAAAACCTAAGCTTTGAATTCAATATTTTCAGTCTTGTAAAACTAAACAGTTAGACACGACTCTGCCGTGTGTGTATTTGAGCTATGGAAAAAGGAGAAAATCCATCCACTATTTTCTTAAGGCTTGAGAAAATCATGCCATTTAAAACTGAATCAACTCTTCTTTAACACCTGAGTGATTATCCAGGAAACAAAAGAAGGTTCTGTATGTCTTCACTTGTAAATGTCAGAGGTTAATACAAACACCCTGGAGCTGGCAGTGTCAGGTCGGTCTTTGTTTTATTAATCCATCCATCGTAACTCTAGATGTGCAATAAGAGAATTAGTGAATACAGAGAGTGAGAAAGAAGATTTTCCTCCACACTGTTCTTTCATAAAAAGTAACTTTCCAGAGAAGACAGAGAATAATAAGCTTTGTGTATGAACGTCATTACTACATTGCATTATTGTGTTTATAAATAGTGCTTTTACACTAATGGCATTCTTTTCTTAAGCTAGTATTATCTTCTGGTTTCTTTACCAATCTCATGGATTCAATGGATATAGAGGCACGTAATTTTTTCCTAGTAATCAGAACAAAGTGTATACATGGGTATATATAAAATTATATACATATGTATATACTCATGTATAAATGGAACAGAAAGAGAATAGGAGGGATAAAAACAATACTGGTATACAGAGATTAACTGTATATGTTAATGTATATGTATACCTAAGGAATTCAAAGTTTGAACCTTAAATAAAAAAGCTGATTGTGGAGTTATAAATGAATCTTTTTAAGAGTTTAATTTCTCAGCTATCTTAGTGAAGTAAAATGTATTGAGTATAAATTCTATATCATGTACAAGGTCAGGCCTGTCAACATTTTTATTCTTTTTTATGCTGCATGTTCAACAGTGTTGCCTGTTTAATGTTCCCAAAAGTCACTTGGACATTAGAAAGGGCAACTTGCTTGCCCAATATTCCACAAGTCATCAGTGCTAGATTCTGGATTCAAATCCAAATGGTCTAATTCAATGTCAGAGCCTCCTTCCACCACCACCATACAGGACTTCTTGATTAGACTGCATACCATACTGGTCTTGAACTGTAGGACCATTAAACACAGAACAACAGTGAAGTGGGTAGATGAAAACTTAGTATATGAATATTTTCACCAAAGAGAATGGCATATTTCAGAAACCTCTACATAGAAACCTAGAAGGATGCTATGTTCTAGAAAAGTAAGTGGTTTTCAGCCACACTATCAGCATTACTAAGCGGGGTCCTCCTGTACTTTGGTTCCCCATTGAATATGCAGAGAAAGGCCTGAGTTCAATATAAAGCAGTATCGTTGCAGTTTCTTGCCTGTCCATCTCTACTGATACAATAGGTTTTCAGATGGAGGGTGAGAACAAATCATTCACAGGGAATAATAGAGAGAAAAAGAAAGTGACTGTTTTGAGCAAATAGACTGTCTTTTTAAACAGATAGCCCTGGGCTTTTACTCCTCTCTAAGCCCCATGATCCTTAAAATCAACAGATACTCTGGAAAGCTTTATTCAACACGCTATCCAAGGTTCTTCCTAACCTGTCATGAAAATAACTGCTATTATTTTCTAAGCTAATTCAGCATATGAGACATATCTTCACAGTACGGAGCTTTCTGATACCTGCTGATATCATTACCTATTCAAACAAACAACAACAACAAAAAAAAAACTACTAGAGGATTGAAAGTGTAGCCATGTGCTGACACATGAGCAGATAGATCTCTTGTTGGTATGTGTTCTGAATAATTCAGGGCTCTGTACAGGTGTTTAGTTTTAGCCTTTGGGTTAGTAGCATTTCATTGTTTCTCACATATACATAGAAACCCATTTATTCCATACTGTACTGTAATACAGGCTGGAGTTTCTCAATTTGGAGATAAGGCAATGTACAGAAGTAAAAATGAAAGTAGACTGTCTAAAAAAGTTGTTCAAGTCAGCTATTTGAATTTGGAAAAAAAAATTTCATGTTGAGACCTCTGAATTTGCATTGTGCTGCTGGTGGGGCAGTCAAGTGTAAATAAATTGGATCTAGGATGTCACTCTCTGCTGCTGGTCCAACCTCAATAGAAACGGACAAAGTATTCTTAATCCTTAAAACTCTGTGAGAAGCTGGTTTTTCATAATGATACATAAATGTTACTTTAAAAGATACAAAGTAGCAACTGAATTATACTTCATGTTTTTAAATGAAGAGAAAGAAAAGAAGGGGCCACAGGAGGGAAATGAAAGGAGTGGAGGAGGGAAGAGACAAAGGAGGAAAGGAGGGAAGGAGAAGGGACAAGGAAAGTAGGGAAAGAGGAGGGGAAGACAAGACAGAGGAGGGCAGGGAGCAATAGGGCAAAAAGAAGAGGAGAGAGGGAGAAAGACCGACAAAAGAAGCGGAAGAGAAAAGAACTGAAAGCAGAGGTATTCCAATGCACGTCCTGTAGGGGAAACTTTTCAAATTATGACATCATGTTAAACCATGATATTCCAGCTGTATTAGGGGTTAAGGAAAGAAAAACGCTTTGTATAAACCTCTCAATTCATAAGTTACTTTCCCTCTGTTCTATAAATCTGATCTCACTGCTTCTTTCTCCATAGATTTATTAAGATTTCTTATTAAATACAGGCTAAAAGTTGGTTCAAATAAATATGCTAAGTTCATAGACTGTATTTATTACCGAAGAGTATTTTAAGAGAGTCACAATATGTAAATACGACCTCTGTTGCCCTCATTTTAAAAGGATTGCAACGTTTTTTGTAGTTATAAACATAAAGCAATAGCTTTCTTAAGATTTTTCCCAATTAAAAATTTAGGTGTGGCTTCTAGTGTGTGGTGTAATATTGTTGAACTTTCAGATACAGACTTTATAGCCAATGGGGACATGACATTAACAAAGAAATAGTAATGGGAGTGTCAATTTTTGGTTTGAGAACATCTTTAACTTTATCAATAAGCTTAAAGATAAAATTAAAATGTTGGATTTCCACAGGAACATAGCCTTGTACCAAATATTTTTACCTAGAGGAAGTAACTGTGAAAAACATCTGTCATCAGATATTTTATTTCTAATAAGTTTTTATTGAGTAGTCAGGCAACTGGAACAGAACCTTCAGGATAAGGGTGTGCCAGAGAGAGGAAGCAAGAAGGAAGGACTATTCATTATTTATAGCATTGAACACAAACAGCCCAAAAGATATTTGTAGAACTATCTAGAGTATAAGGAGTTGTGTTGTGGGCTGTAGATTTCTCATTAGTTATACATTTACTAAGGTGATTTAAATAAAAAATAGCATGAATTTTAAATAAGCATGTTTATAATGCAAGAAATTATGAATATACTTTAATACAGGCTTTTAAAATACATTTTAGGCTTCAAAACTTCTTAATTCTACAAAAAAGAAAAAATATCTATTTCACAGCACTGTACAGAACCTTTTTGTGCATGCAGAATACCATGCCCTTAAAGACCATAGAGCAGGAAACTGAAGTAAATAATGAACATTTGACATTCTTAAGATTTAAACTTGCACTAATGTTAAGAAAATCTTAAATGAAAAAGAGAAATACTGAAACATTAGGTTTCTTAGCCACTTTTTTTAAAGAGGGCTGACATTTTATTAAAGATGTTGGTTCTAACAATTTTTCTTTTTTCCCCCTTTTAAAATTGGTTATACTATTTACATTTGAAATTTTATCCCCTTATCCCATTCCCCACACCACCCAGGAACCTCTTATCCCAATCCCCCCTCCTTGTGCTTTTATTAGGGTGTGATTTTCCTGTTTCTATGATGTCTTAGCCACTTTTTTATTACTGCGACAAAACATTGTGACTACAACAACGTATAAAAGAAAGAGTTTAGATTTTAGAGATAATTTTATAATTTTATAAAATTATAATTAAATTATAATTTTAAAGGGTGAGTCTATGACCATAATGGTTTTGTGCATGGCAGCAGGCAGGAAGGCTTGGCACTGTAGCAGTAGCTGAGAGTTGACATCTGGTTCTCAAGTGCAAGGTAGTGAAATAGATAACTGGGTATGATATGGTCCTTTTAAACCTATAAGTTCATCCCCAAAGATACACCTCCTCCAACAAGTCTACACCTCCCAATCAATACCAAATAATTTCATTAATTGTGGCCCAAGCATTCAAAAATATGACCCTATGATGGTCATTCCATTCAAACCACAGTGAGAAAAAAATATGTGTATACACTTGACTTTATAAAAGAGTATATATTAAGGAAAACATAAAGACTGAAAGAAAATAAAACTGATGGTGGTTATTTATGTTAAAAGAGTTAATGGAAATTTGTCTTATTAGTACTAGTTATCTAAATATTTCCAAATTCTTTAATATAACAACACATTTTAAATGTTTGTTATATGCTATTCTATGTATAGATAGATAGATAGATAGATATTTAAAATGATTATAAATAATATGCTGCATTCATCATCCCCTACATTAGCTAGGACCAAGTTATGTGAAAATTGGTCTCAATTATTGTCCTTGTCCTCCAAATTTCACTTGGAAATCTTATTTGCGAAGACATTTTCTTGCCTTCTCTGGACTTTCTGGAAGCCTGACTCTACTTTTTCTTGAATGAAGGAATGCAAACTTATTTCTAGCATAACTTTACATAGATTTAATGGATAATTAATTATTTAAAATTAATACATTAAGAATTAATAAAAATTAATAATTTCTTAATTATTACTGTAAATATGTGATTTAGAAACCCTTTTTTCTTAATTCAGTTTTCTTTTTTATTTATTAGAGATTTATCTTTATAGTTGTTAATCACAACTGTCAATTCAGTGGATAAACATATAGTGGAAACAAATCCCTCTGCATTTCTGTGAGACTAGATTAAGAAGATCCATCTTCACTATGGAAGACACTGTTCAATGGGCTTGAATTCCAGATTGGAAAATTTGGAGCTTGGAGGACCAGCCATCTTCCTATTCCTGCAGCTGTGTGTTCCTCACCATGATGCAATGACTCCTTGAAGTATAAGCCAAAGCAATCCATTTTTCCTTAAATTATATGTTGCTATGGCTTGTAAAATTACTCAGTGGGTGAAGGTACTTGACATCTACCCTGACAATCGGAATTTGATTTCTTTTACCTACCTAGATGGAGGAAGGAGAAAAAGGATACGTGTATGCTGTCCTGTGATTTCTACTCCAACACACAAATAAATGAATAACATGAATTAAAATAGGCACATATTTTAACTAGCTATTCAACTATTATTTGGTCACAACACTGAGAGAAGTAATTAACACAGAATACAGAGAAGTGAAAGCATTCTGATAAATATGATTATGAAGTTCTTTGAACTTTGAAACTGGTTTATAGAAGAAATGAAAAGGAATTTAGAGTTTTGGGCTAGTAAGTCTTTAGAATACTTTAAGAAAGCTTAATGAGAAAGTCTAAATGGAATTTAAAAAAGAAAGAAAGAAAGGAAACAGAAGCACAAGGAAATCACAGACATTTGAAGTTCAGCTCAAGAAACTCCAGAGGAGAAAAAGGATTCTACCAAAATCTGGGCTGGAGGCCATTATTGCTATATTTCAGCAAAATATCAGGCAGCATTCTGCACATGTCCTGAGAATTTTATGAAGCTGAGCTAAAAAGAAATGGGATAATTTCTTTGACAGGGGACATATCAAGACAGTATGGCATTCAGGCTGGGATATGGCTGCTGTTCAGTGTTCCTATGATCATCTACAATGAACGTTGAAAGATGAAAACTGCAAAATTTATAGAGAAAAGTTGTGATAGAAAGTTTAAATTTTCAGACAAGTGGGACTGGAGAGATGGCTCGGTAGTGAAGAATACTGCTGTCTGAAGAGATGGAGTTTAGTTTATAGCACACATGCTAGTTAGCTTAAGTTGTTTGTAACTGCAGCTCTAGGTATCTGACAGCCTCTTCTGGAATCCCAGGATCATGTACACATGTGGAAGACTTCTGCATATACATGAATACACATAAATAAAGATAATATAATTATGTTAATTTTTATATTTGAGATTATAATTTAAACACAACATTCCTCTCTTACTTTTTCTTCCCCCCAAACTCTTCTATATACCCCCTTCTCTCCTCCAAATTTATGCCCTCTTTTAACACTATTTATTATTGTGTGAATACATGTGACCTACCATGTGGTTGCTGGGAATTGAACTCAGGACCTCTGGAAGAGCAGCCAGTGCTCTTAACTTCTGAGCTATTTCTCCAGCCCCTTGTTTGAATATATATGTGTAGATTTCTAAATATATATTCCTAAATGTATATTCCTAAAATATGTTCAATCTGTACACTGTTACCTGTATGTCCCTGTATTTTCAGGACTGATCAGTTTGTCACTGGACAGCCAATTGGTGTGTTATTCCCTGGTGAAAATCCCTTCTCCTTTTTCCAGCTTTCTTTGCTTACCTATAGTGTGTGTGTGTGTGTGTGTGTGTGTGTGTGTGTGTGTGTGTGTGTGTATGTGTGTGTGTGTGCATGCGCGCGCACGCATGTGCACTTTTTTTAGCTTTTCTTCATCTAGCTTGAAATGTCTCTTGGTGCCACCCTTGTTCAGCTCACATTTGAGTGGCCATGCTGGTGAGACTTCAGAAAAGTAGCTTCTGGTATTACGAGGAAACAGGATCTCACAGCAAAGTTTCTGATCAGAGCTCTGGCTCTTTCAGTCTTTCAGCCTTTCTTCAGTAATTTTCCCTGAATCTTACAGTTGGGACTGGGCTCCATAACTCTGCATTTTGGTTGGTTGTGGTTTTCTGTAGCCATTTTAGTCTATAGGAAAGAGAAGTTTCCTTAGTGAAAGATAAACATGACTTTTACTTATGGGTATAAGAAAATTTGATTGTAGATTGTCAGGAAATATGCTGGTTTAGTAAATTAATGGTTGCAGATTCTCTTTCAATAACGTTGACTCTGCTAGCACTGACCACTTTGCTATGTATTCAGTACCAGGTATGATCTCTTATTAAGCAGGTCTTAAGCAGAATTAGAGAGCTGTTGGTTACCCCCAAGGTATGTATGCCACTACTACTCCACTCTTAGGGTCATGGTATGCTGATTATTGACATGGTTCATAGGTGGCATAGCCAGGTAGAACTGCTGATTAATTGCCTTTTTTTCCTTTGGAAGCTTGTACTGCACCTTCTGGTACCATAAACGATATCTTTTAAACTTTTAATCAAATTCCTTCCCTCAGGACCTAGGAAACTTCAGAAAAGGAGATAGAACATGTGTAAGAGACAGAGAAAATGGACAACACCAAGAAAAAAAGGCCTTCTAAATAAAAGAGAGCAAATGCACACATGACCTCATAGAGATTGCTAAAGCATGTGCAAGACCTTTATAGGTCTGCACCTGATGGCTTCTTCGACCTTAGAGAAAAAAATCAATGCACAATTGGTAACACTTTCAAATGAAATACTTGTTTTCTCCAAGAGAGACTTACTGAGAAAATAAACCACATTCAGGGTCCAGCAATAGATGGCCAACACAAAAGGAACACAAATTCATTTAAGAAGTTCTCATAATGTTGTGTCAGCACATCTTAGTTTGTTTATTTGTTTTTAGCCTTACAAATCCTTTGCATATATTTTATGTCTTCTAGTTTTATGTTTATAGTTTATAGGATCCTCACCTGTTGGAACATGTTTGTCACTGTGTCTATATGTGTTTCTCATGCTTTATTTTACCTCTTTTTTAATTTTTGGTTTTGGTTGATTGGTTTGGTTTTGTTTTTTTGGTTTTTTTTTTTCCCATGGGGGGATTGTTTGCTTTTTGTTTTTGTTCTATTAACTTGTTTGTTCTTTTAAATCTTACTTTATTACTATTCCTTAGGGTTTTTTTTTCTAGTGAGAGATAAAAAGACTGTTTTTTTTTTGTTGTTGTTTTTGTTTGTTTGGTTTTGGTTTTTTTTTTACTGGTGCTCAGAGTTAAGGGATTTCCTGCATCTCTCAAGAGCCATATACTTTGGACTTTTAAACATTATGAGAACTGATAAGATCTTGGAGACTTTTGTAGATGGACTACATGAACCTTGTATTATAAATTGAAAATAAAGGTTTATGTTATAGCAGTAGAATTTTATGATTTTAAGTGATATGTCTGGGTGTTAAGTTGAAAAATGAGATTTATATGGTTAATCTCAATTGTCAAATTGATGATATCCATAAAAACTACTGAAACAATTATTTGGGCATATCTGTGAGGAATTCTCTAAATAACATTTATTAAGGTGGGAAGATCCTATATACTATGAGTGGCTCTTTTCTGTGTCTAAGGCTCTGAAATGCATCAAAATGAGGAAGAGACTTGAGCAAGCACTTAAGGGCCATCTATCCTGCCTTCTTGACTGTGAATGCAGTGAGACCAGCTGCTGCATTTGCTTGTCTTCATGACTTTCCTGTCATGACAGACTATGCCTTTGAATTGTGAGTCACAATGAATTGAACCTTCCTTGAGTGCTTCTGTAATGGATTTTGTCAGAACAAAATTAGAAAAAAAAGCAAAAAAACAAATAGAGTGCTTTAAATTTAAAAGCCAATTCTAAGTTAAGAAATTTCCATTTTTAGTCAATGGTATATGTATATGATGCCGACACATGGATATTTTTAAAGTAATTTTTCTCATCATAATATTGTTGGATGGTTATAATATATTGATAATCAAAATTTTACATAAATGTTTTAAGGAATAAGAAAAAATAACTTTCACTCTACTTTTTTCTGATCATGATTTGTTCCTGTTTATGAATTCTCTTTTATAAGTTTGTATGATCTGGATGCACTATAAGTCAAAATTATATTTACTTCTTTATATACCTATTTAAGCCGCTAGATCTATGCAAAGAATACTATTAAATTAGTTCCTTGATTGTTTAACTTACCTCTATTGTAATTAATAATTGTCTCCCTTAGGGAATTTGATGTATGCTTCAATGATCAAACTGAAAGGGAATTTATGATACAGCATTAACTCAGTAGTCATTCTTTTGTTAATTTCCCTATTTTTCTTGTTGAAGTATATATTTTTAATTCTCTAATCACAATCAAAGGTTTTTCAAAAATCCAATGTAAGTATTATTCCCTCTGAAAAACCACTTGTTCATGTAAAGATTATTAAATAAATAGTTACAGAGTTTACTCCTCAAAGTGTAAAAGCTACTTTTTTTAAAATAATCAAGTCAGAAGCAAGGCTCATACTCTATACATTTATATAAAAGTAACTACACCTTTAACTGTTAGGTAAAATCTCTATATAATGCCTTAGTGTTAGGACAGAAGAAAGAGAAAGTCAAAAGAACAGAATCTCTGGCTTATATGAAGACCTAGCATTGCAGGTGGATGGTTATTCACTTGGTTAGAGAATTTCCCCTTGTAAGGCAGGGTGATAATAAATCATGATAAAGAGATAAGCAAAAAAATTCTCATTTAATTTTTATTATTCCTATATTTATATTTATATTTATATTTATGCTGTATTCATATTTATACTGTATTTTACCCCTATCCCCATGCCATCTTGAATACCATAGCTTTCTTCCTCCTTCTCTATTCTCTGAGTAGCTGCTGAAGTGTACAACTCGTATGCCCTGGGGTTTTCTTTTAAACTCTAATAAAATTGTCCTTGAGCTTCTGTTTGAGTCCATTACTAAATTCTGTTACTAATGAGACTAAGAACCCCAAGAGAGGGCTTTGATTTTCATTATATTATTTCTGACTATCTTAGCCAAACAATAGTTTCTCCCACTGTTGATTTAATATTCTTTATCAAGTGTCAGACCTAATTAGTATTGGTTGAAAAGTTTTAAACACATTAAGATTGTAGACTGTATATATATATACATATATATGTATATGTATATATATATATACAGAGAGAGAGAGAGAGAGAGAGAGAGAGAGAGAGAGAGAGAGAGAGAGAGGAACTGAGTAATCTCTTTGACTTTCAATCCTAAACTTACAGATTTATGATCCTTTTTATTTTCCCCCAAATTGGGGTTGATTCAGGGACTCTTGTACACTGGACAAATACCGTAGAGCAAATAAAGTACATCTTCAGGGTAACAAGTTTTTTAAATTGACCTCTTAGTTTTGTACTATTGATTTTGTAAAAATAACCAAATATCTTTCTCATAGAACTATTTTAGAAATCCCTTGGTACTTTAATTCAAATAACTTAACAATCTTTCAGTATTAGAAAATAAACCAATTACTTGATGTAATTATGTTAATGATTTTACAGACTATGGTAGATTAATTATAGAACATTATTGAACTTTATACCTTGTACTTTATTTCTGTGAGTACAGTGAAACAATGAACTAGACCACTCAGTGGATTTAAAGGGGACAAAAAGTGTTTATTGGAAAAATTGCTTGGCTGTCTCATCAGAACAGAGAGCAGTAGCTTGGTGGGAGAGCAGAGCAAACAGAGTAGAAGTTCTTGAACTGAGGCAAGCTGTTCTAGAAGCATTTTGCCCCTCTCAGTTGACTGCTAAGACAGGAGAAGAGAAGTATTTATTGGCTTTGTGGACAAACAGAAACTGACTTTCTGAGGAATGCTGAATTTAGGTTTCTATTGTTTGCCCAGTAAGAATTCGTCGCGGGTTGGGCCTGGGCCGTTTTAAGAAGTGTCACCAGCAGTAGCATTTGAAGTAGCCTGCTTTGTGACCTAAAAACTTCTAAGAAATTTAAAAGAAGAACAAGAATAAAAGTAAACATTGGTAGTTGAACACAAATGTGATCAAAGATCAAATATCAATATATGTAAATGTGCATATAAAAATTTCTTTACATGTATATGCGGCAAGTGCTTGCTTGTGTTTTCAATATGAAACTAATATTCCTAATAATACTTAGATTCTAATATTCCTAATTATACTTAGTTTTATAATCAAATTGCTTCATCTTACACATTAAGCCCATAAACTTCTGCAGTGCTTTATATTTGATGGAGTCTAATTTAGTGCCAAAGCACAAAAGTCCTTTGAATTTTATGTCTACTTGTATTTTAGTTTCTCCTAATACTGTTTGCTTTTACAAATCAAAACAGTTGCAATATGGGCTTCTGAATGCAGACATTCTCATTTGCAAGAAACTACATTGACAAAACAAAACACCAGGAAACAGGTGGGAGAGAGCTGCTACCCAGAGTTCGTAGCTAAGCAACAGGCTGTTTTCTCTTCAGTAACCAAATTATCCCAGTAGTCTCAGGAGCTCCTGAGCCCTGCAGTGTTGCCATTGTTTGGTTTTAACTTAAGCCTGTGCTGGGCCTTTTCACCTCAAGCAATCAGGGATGTCATGTCAAGTTTACAAGACAGAGAGGGCTTTCCATCTCAAAACTGGGGGTTCTGATTTCAAACCTTCTCATGAAACACTCAGCATTAACTGATTGGTAATGTATGTTATATGTTATATATTGTACTTATGTATTTATGTATGTATCCATAAAAATGGGCACTCTTGTTGAAAGTGCTTACAATGAGCTTGTGTTCACTTTAATTTCCATAAATGATTTTCAGGGCAACTGTCTTCAAGGTCAAGCATAAGAAAGTGTACTTTGTTATCATTCAAATGTTAATGACAATGTTTCTTATAATGGACACAGTGAACCTATGGCCTAGGAAAAAGTATCCCAAGCTAAACTCATATATTTTTTTCAATCTGGAAACTACCTTCAGAAATGTATACAAATGCCCCATACCTAAGACTTTTGGAATTTGGCAAACCACCATGCTGTTTTTCTTCTTTTAGGAACAATGCCATCTTAACAGATGGGTGTTAGTGTAGGCATGCCAGGGAATCAAAATGTACACCACATTCCACTACAAGGGGGCAGAATCTCATCCAGAAATGTCCGTCTGTGCCACTGAGTAAAGGAATATTCCACTCCAGTCCATCTCAGATAGTGTTAAGCAACAGTTTACAGCTACAAAGCAAGGTTTTTGCTTCTCCATTTGTGCTTTGGTAATGATTTCCACTCTATCAGAAAAGGTAGTATTATTATTGCAATAATTTTTTAAGACGCAAAAATACAGTTAAGCTCATTTTGATTTTTATTTTAACTAAAGGGAAACTATTTTATGGGTAGACATAGAGCTCAATTGGTACCATTTTGCCTCCCACTCATGGAGCAAAACCTGGATTTGGTCCCAAGTGCAGCGTAAAACCATGCATGGTACCACTCGGGAGATGGAGACATGGAGATTAGAAGTTTTAGGTCATCCCAGGCCATGTAAAGAGTTCTGGCCAGACTGAGATAACCTGTCTCTAAACAAATAAACGTAAGCAAAACCAAAGGAAAAAATTATGAAATCCAGTATGTAATTTCTTGAAATAGAACTCTGGAAGCTCTTTCTGGTGTAATAATAACTTTGAAGTATTTTTATATTTTCCCCCTCTGGATCCTGTAGCTTAGTTTTAAGTTGGAAACAGTTTCACTGGGCCTGTGATACCAAGAAAATTACTGAAGACTCTATTGGACTTGCTGGACAGAACTACCATCAATGCAAGGATGCACAGACATAGCTGTAAAGAAACACTGTGAAAATTATTTGGCTTTGGCTGGATTAGAAGAAAAACAGTGAAATAAAGTAGTGTTTGAAGCTTTGTATTGTGAACCTTCCTTGTGTAAATGATGACCTAACACCTGATAAAGTCATCTTGATTTAGCATGGGCAGGAGTCGAAGTGGGGGTGGAGGATGGGGGTGACATGTGGTTGACACTGCTGAAACTGTTTCTGGTGTTAAGAGAAGCTGGGGAAGAAGCTGATAACAACTACCTCAACAATTAGTTCTACCCATGCCTGAAAAAATATTGTATTTTACAGCTTAAAAGGCTGGTATTTGTGCTGACTTTTTTTATTGGTTAAGTGATTCCCCTGTCTGGTATTTACATTTAAATGAGTGTGAAGTATTTTCATTAACTTACAATCAGATGTCATCCATTAGTTACATCTCCTAATAACTGCCAAAGCAGGCATATGTTGCCATTATAAACACCTATTTTCAAACACTAGCTTCATTCTAATGTTACATTAGGTTGCAGAAATAATGTAAAAAAAATCTATTGAAATATTGAACTCAGGTATAGTTCATTTTGTAATAATAATATATTTATCATTTCAAGGAAAGAAATATAGCATTAAAGTAGATGGAGACTCTAGTTTATAATCTAAAATAAATGAATAAGTATTAGTAAAATTCTCTGAATTAGTACATATTCAATCAACCTACTTAGTAATTCAAAAGACCTCAAACACTGAAAGGTGGCATATTAAGAGAAATTAACTATATAAGGATAAAGTTGTATTTTTAACACACATTACCCAACTAAATTTCCTTCCCAATAAGATCATTAAATCACCTGATGATTAACAGCTGTAAAAACAGACATGAGCTCTTCATCATTTTCAAGATGTATTACTCTTTTGGGTAAACTACCAGGGGGTGGGGCGAGGTACAGCTGTCACATGCACAAAGTTCTTTCCTATTGGCTCTGAGAATTATCTAAATGTTACTTGCGTTCATTTGCTCTTCTCATTTGCAAATGTGCCAAGTTGACTAGCCTTTCTATTAAAATAAAGACTACCTTAGCCAAACAAGAAATTGGACCAATTCACAGCTTTGTCTGCAAACACGAAGAGGAAAAATACACTAATGGAAGCAGCGTGATCCTTCATTATGGACCCCTCTAGGTCTTGAAAACCATCCAAAGAGCTATCTCATCAAATGTTGAAAATCTTCCAAGGATCCCTGTACACAGACACACAGACACACACACACACACACACACTCTTTATAAGTGGTGAATTTAGATAAAAAATTTTCTTCATTGACAGTGGAAAGGGGTTTCTGGAATGATTTCCATTTCCTGAATCTTGTCCAAGGTCTATCTAAGTAACTAAAAAGATTCAATATACTTTTCCATTTTTAAAGGGTGGAATACCTTCAAGAGAGAAATGACCCTTGACCCTGACCTCTAAGGACAAATAACGCTTATCATTTGACTTGTGGAAATTATCCAATGAACTGGGCATTTGTTCCTACATATGTATCTACCATCAGCCCTTAGCGATGCAAAGCTTTCATGTTGTGTCAAGAATCTTTTCACACTCACATGCACATCCAAGTGTGGCCCCTCATTAACTGCTGAAACACCACCAATAGGGAACCTTCAAGTTATGAAAGTTAGAAAAAAGCTTTGCCAGCCGTACTATTCCTATGTATGCGTTTTTAATTACCATTTATTTATTTTCTCTTTAATTCATTTATTGCTATTTGTGGTGCTGGGGTTTGAGCCTCTTGAGTTTGAGTCTCAGCCCCCCCCCCTTTTTTTTTATTTAATATTGTTTGGTTTTGAGACTGAGTCTCTCAAAGTTATGGAGCCTGGCCTTACATTCACTCAGCAGCATAAGCAAGCTTTGAATTTGTCCTCCATCTGAAAAGGGTTCTTGAGTAGTTTGAAATGTGGGCCTGTGCAACCTGGCCCTGCTTGAATTAACACTTGTGTTTCACACACTCGAATGAATTATTGAATGTGGCAATGGAAAGCAGATAATACTTACCCACATATGGCAGAACACTATGGACTTTCTATTATAGAGCATATTTTATTTATTTTTTATTATTTTTATCATTTTTAATTTATTTTTTATTGGATATTTTATTTACATTTCAGATGCCATCTCCTTTCCCCATTTCCCCTCCTTAGAAAACCCCTATCCCATGCCCCCTTCTCCTTTTTGCTTTTATACAATTTTTTAAATGTTAATCAAAGGTTTTATAAGTTTGGTAATGGTCAATATCAATCAGAAATGTAACCCAATACTCAACCTAGATATATCAACTCTCTTTGACTGACAGAGACACACAAACATTTACCCCCATGTCCCTCCCCCCTTCTCTCTCTCTCTCTCTCTCTCTCTCTCTCTCTCTCTCTCTCTCTCTCTCTCTCTCGTCTCCTAGCTCCTCCTCTCCTTCTCCTCCTCCTCTCCTTACTCCTCTTCTTCCTATTCATGCTCCTCCCACCTTAGCTCCTCCTACATATCACCCTTCCTGTTAAAATAAATCTTTTCTCTCAAAATACAATTAGAGCATAACTATACCAATTTGTGTCAGTAAGGTACAAGATAGATCTAATACCCAGTCCGTCATTTTGTTGACTACCCAGAACCTCTGTCATCTCGCCTAACTAAAAGACTTAGTTCCAAACCTGGCTTTTTTTTTTTGGCTTTAGAATGAATGTCAGCTGAAAACCATCCTCTATAGACCACATTTTTAAATGAATTCCACCTATTTCCCACAATTTCAAATGAACATAATCAAATAATGGAAATTGGAATGGCAAGAGGAAATTATCTAGTTTTGTGCAAAAGCTGGAAGATGAATTGGAGATAGCTACCGGTTTCTACAAACCATGACAAAGAGGCCAAGTCCCAGATGGACCCCAAATGACTATTGACAATAGCAAAAAGTTGCTTGTGTTAAAGAGAGGAAACTCATCTCTGATACTACCAAACTTGTCCAGAGTACACAATGTGTGCTCCTGGGTTCCAAACCTTTTCCATTGGAAGTAACTCACTTTTGGTTTCTCAACCAAAGCACAACTTTGAATTCGCACAGGTTGCATTTTTTAGTCCATGTGTTCCTATATACTTGTGCCCAGAAAAGCAGATGTTGAGGCAGGATTTTCAGAGCATCTAGCTTAATGCAGTTGAAATTAGTCATTTTTGCATTTGAAATATTGGCGTATTTATGACTGTCAAGGAGAATGGAAGAAATCCAGCATCTCTTATACAAGGGGATACCTTCCTGATTGATAAGTTTCTTCGGCTGCTGTTGTTGATGAAATACATTTTCATTAAAATATGGGGAGTTATGTTTAAATATCTTGTTTTCAATATGATTAGTACAGATGCCAAGTGCATAAGCTCAGCCATTCACAGGCTTGCCTCCAACGTTGCGGATTTTCCAGGATAAAAGCTATAGAAATTCCCGAAAGCTGTGAGAAAGGGGTCTGAGCACAGTTGTCAAGGAGAGCCTGTCATGAAAGCCTAAAGACCTGAGTTTGAAACACATCATCTGAAGCAGTTGAGCACTGGCATGTGCCTGGTATCCTCACAACGCAGAGCTGTGAGTTCCAGATTCAGTGACAGGTTCAACACTAAAAATAATGCGGAGAAGAGAAGGACTTATGACATGGGCCTATGGCCTCCCTACACACATATGTATGTGTGTATGTGTACGTATACACATACAAACACATACACACACACATACATACACATGTGTACCAACTGTGACTGGAAGAAAGAAATCCTGAATCCCATTGTCCCCAATATATGAAGTGCTTGCTTTAATTATAATATTTTTTATAACTTTAATTATGGTTCAATTATACACTAATACATGAACTTTTATCCTCATTAAAAAGTGTAAAAAGCACTTTTGCCTATTTATAAATATATATCCTAGTGACTGTGTCGTATTTTATTGAGTGAATAAGCTACTAAAAATTTAATGTTCTTTTTTTTATATTTTAAAATCATTTAATTGATTTCTAATTACTCTTTTGTAAATAACACATTTGTAAATATTGATTTTTTTCTTAACACTTAAAAATGAATTTCTTTTTTGAAAATAATTTTACATTTATAGATAAACTGCCAACATAATACTAAGAAAACTCAAAATCTCCTCAGCCACCTTCACTTTTTAACCATGTTATTACACAATAGTTATGGCTCACTTGTAATTAAGACACCAAAATTGGAATATTACTGTTAAGTAAATTCAAACAAACAGAATTTTGCAAAGTATTTCAGATAATTTCATTGATCTTTAAGATTTTGTGAGTTTGAATGTTTTAACTGAATGCATGCATGTGTACCATGTGTATTCGGTGCCCATAGAGGGCATCAGATCCCGTAGAACTAGAATTACAGATGTTACTTGGCCACATCACCCATCTGGAAAGCAAACCCGAGCCCTCTGCTCCACAGCCCCTGGAAATTTTAAGTTGTGCTACATATTGGTATAGAATTAGCATAAGTATAGAATGTCTACATAAGACTCCTGATAGCAAAAGTGGTCTAATGTAATATTTCTAGGTGTATTGTTTTTCAAAGTTAATTTAAACGTCAGATAGTTCTTTCCAAATGCTAGTGTTGATCTGTTTATGATTTTAAAAAAATCATATTAAATGAAAAGTGAAAATGGGAACATTGCCATTCAAATTCTAATTTCTTGTGTTCTATCCTGTGAGAACTGGTTTTACAGCAGCAGCATGGCCCATGCCCTGGGATTGCTGTGAAGGGCGTTTATTTTCATAGGACTCTCATGGCTTGATTCGCCTTCTCTTAAAATATGGTGTATCTAAAAAATTTCATGCTCCCATCAAATGTTTAAAAACTCTATAAACCATCATATGATACTGACTGCAAGAGTGGAGTGCACAGAAATGATCCTACACGTTTTTCAAATGAACAAAATCTTAAAGATGTGGGAAATAAAAATGATGGGGAAAATGTAGGAAAAAAGCATTGCAGAAAATGAGCAACTCGGCCGAGTTTCTGGAATTGTCTTTGGAGTTCTAATAAAAGTTACTAGCAATGACAAACGAGAACAAATTCTTGTTAACTTGTGGGTACCATTACCTCATTCAGTCATTAAGGCAGCTAACTCAGGACCCTGAAATCACTAAATTGGGGGCTCTCAATGGAACCTTTTTAAATCAAAAGGAAAATATTCTATATGAAGAGGCTTAAGAAATATATATTGAAAAAAAAGAGTAATAGTCACTAATACCATTGCATACCTTTTTTTTTTATCAAGCCCATTTCCATTCCCCTCCCAAGAACATTCACACCATCCTTATGCCACCTTTACAATGCAACTTCTCTGCTTACAGTCGGTGGAAATTGAACAAACTGAGTCACAGAGAGTTGTGCAACATGTCTGAGCTTGTTGTTATAATGACGGAAATCAGTTATCAAATTCACACTACCTGGTTGTAAGGCCTTCGATTAGTCAGCACACAGAAGATGTACCCTATGCATGACCAATGTCCTGGCACACTGTCATCCAGTACTTGGTAGGATCCAGAGTCTGGAAAGGCCAGCCTGAGTCACACAGTAAAACTCCAACAGGAAGAGAAAGAGAGGAAGGGAGGGAATGATGTGGAGAAAAGGAAGGGGAGGAAGGAGAATGGAAGACCTAACTGCCCAACACATCCTTTTACTAGTACCTAAATGACATAGAAGTGGCTGCAGCCACTGGTTCAGCTTACATTTGGTCCTATTTTCAAGCCCTGGGGGAATCTTTGCCTTTGAGGCCATCTCAGAGATGTCCAAGCTCTCATGACATAACACCCCCTTTGGTTTTAACAGAGCTGGCTAATATAGAGACCATTCAGGTATCTGACACTCTGATCTCCAGTATCTCTCATTTTGTCAGCCACTGCCCAGTCCTGACCACTCACCCCTCTTCTCAGAGAAATTGCAGGTTGGCTATGCATCAGTGTTATTGTTATCAAATGCTTTGATCTCCTGTTTGCGTTTTAGTTTATTTACTTACTTTTTACCGACTCTCTAGGTTCTTATTAGTAATCAGCTCTGTGCCAAACATTTGTGCGTCATTATGCTAATATCAAATTATTATAGTTGTCATTCATGGTCTTTCAACAAGGTGTAACTAACAAGTTAATAATAGGCCCTTTTGACCCAAGTTAATGTTATAACTTGGCCATATTTTAACTATCTCATCTCCAAAATGTTTAGAAAAGTAGAATGGCCATGCTCCACGGTCATCACCACTATCCTTGTAGCTCATGTTTACTGAGAAGCTCATAATGCTTTATAGACACTAATATAAGCCCATAACCTTTTCTGGACTGCTATTTTTATCCCTTTTTTTAGATTGGGCTATAAACCGAGCACTAAGGTAAAGTAAATTGCCAAAGATCACACATTCATAATGGTGTTGGGATTCATCACAGGCATTTAAATAGAACATACTTATGTATAAAATAGAAACTCTTTATTTAATAGATTGATTGGTGAGTTAATTTATAAAACTAGAAAATGAAAAGAGAAAGCATAAGTTTAGTGAGCTACTGAAAAAAGTTCAAACATCCTAAAGGGGGATGGGATGCTAAAATTGTTTTGATTTAGAAGCAACATTTTATGTTCCCAATTGCCCGGCTGTTTGTCTGTCTAATCCAGCATCCCTGTTAAGCAGCTATTATAGGCTCTAGTGTGAAAGGTGTTACCCTAATGCTTGAATGAGTTTATAATGCTCTCTGTTTTTACTTAAGAATGATAAAGAAATTTGATTCCATAATTACAATCTCTAGTATGTTAATAATTCACCTTTATAGAGCTAAATTTATTACTTGAGTACTTGTAAAGACAGTTGGAAAAATATATTGCACATAAGTTAATGTGTCTTCCTGCATGCTTATGACTTCAGAAGCATCGGAGGCTACGTGATGATGGGAAACATATCTGTGATTTATTAGCAGTTCATTTAGTTCAGGGAACTGCAATATGTGTTTGACTTTTTGTTGATCTGGGTTTAAAATAAAATACAATCTAATTACTATTTATAATATGATTAAATGAGTGAATGAATATATTCCATTGTGTTTTCTTCTGACGAAGTTGGACAAACAATTGCCAATAAGAACCAAAACTAATAATTGTTTCCAGTATTTATAGTGAGGTAGCTAAGAGTTCACTGTCATTGAGACAAGATGTAAGGATTTATTTTTACATCAAGTATTGGATCGCCTACATAATTACTAAGTCAAAATTTCTGAATCTAACAGATAATTAAAGCAGAAGTTTGCTCTTAGTATTTTGGGTTGTTCTTCTATAAATCTCTTGATAATTTATACATAAGCATATAGGCAACTGTAAAAGATTTAACAGAAAAGGATAACTAGCAATGTTGGATTCAACAGAACACAGCCTCTTTGGATTGACTCTTTTACTGTGTCTCTTAGGAATTGCTATAGTATAGTCTCTTTAAAATGTTTTAGAATGTTGTTAGTAGAAGACACTGGTTTAGATAAGCTTTTCATATCAAATAACATCTGGATTTGGTGATTAATACTTGAAACAAACTGGACTATTTTTAAACTTTGGGTTTTTCTTGCTCCTTCTTTTAAAGGGACAATGTAAGGATTAAATCAAACCACACATGTTAAACCCCTACTCATTTGCTATCTTTTACAAATATGGAATTGTGTGTATTCTAAAAGTTCCCAGATGTCTTGCAAGTCAAGAGTTGAGATGTGATGATAAGGAAGACTTCAAGCCCTGTTTGCCACAACTTGAGCCCCAGTCCTGTTGCTTTCCACAGTAACTCTGACCCAGAGACGAAGCAGCAGAGTTCAATAAGACCATCATGTTTTTTTTTTCCTACACACACTATTGACAAACCTATTCTGTCTTCTTCTGTCATTTTCCTCTCCCCTGTCATTCCTTTTCCATGACAGGAACATAACTGCTGAAGCCACTATGGATAAAATAGTTTCCAATCTAGGCAGATGTGCTGAATCCACCAAAGCTGTGCAATATTAACACCTTCTCATTAGTTCTTTTCTGTATAGCCAGATGTCTTACTTGACATTGCTAATAGACAGGCTAACTGCAAACAAGAACTCTAATGTGGAACCTGATGGCTAAGGGAACATGGGACAGTCAACAAGTGAGGCTAACAACTGAGGAACTGATGATGTCAATCTTTAAAGAGATGTACGGTTTCTGAGTTACTGGACCAAAACTAGATAATCCATTTTTGAAAACAAGTCTCTGCAAACACATTCTCTTCAGTTTCAGATTTCAATTCTCAAACTGAAATTCTCACAAATGACCTTGACGCAGAAGAGTCAATCTGCAGAATCTGTTTACTTAAGAAAAGTTAAATGGTGCATGCAACATCTCTGTTACCCAGCACACAACAGTGACTGCCTTTAGCCTTTAAATTGCATTTGTTATTTGCTTTTTCTGTCAAGTGACCTATGCTTATTTATGTTAGAAGGCATCAGATAATTCCTGTTGGTTTTCAACTAACACAGTGAGACAAAGACGGTGATTAAACAAAGAAAATCTTGGTTAGCCAAACCCACAGCGAGAGTTGGTTTTCAGTGTCCAGCTTGGCAAATGTTTACAAAGAACACAGAGCTGAACTGCAAAGTCTAGATTTATCTATCATTTCCCCTCCTTCTTCCTTCACATCTAATGGAAAAAGTATAAGTTTTTGATTCAGCTAGTTCAAGAACAAATCCAAGCTCCATTATTTAATAATTGTGCTATTATTGGCAAATTAGTTAGCCTCACTCTCTCTGCCTCAGATTCATCTTTAAGATGAAAATGGCAATTACATTAACTTCCTGATAGAACTGTGAAGAGAGAGAAATGTATGTAAAGTCTTTAGAGCAATAATTAGGATATAGTAAGATTTACTAGATGTTATTTTCAACTTCAATAATAGTGGTTCTAAAAATGTGTGCTCTGTCCTCATCGTAGTGGGTCACTAGGTTCCTCCCAGTTAACAAAAGAAATCCTTACTAATTAATCCACAGTCTAACCTACAGCTGTATTACCAGCATTACCTCAACCAAAAGTCAAGTTCAGTCCTGTGGAGTTGCATGAGTGTAGCACAGGTACATGTGCTACACAGGCTTGGTCACCTGGGTGGCATTCTTAGAAGGTTCTGGAATTTTTACAAAGTGGAGTCTTCTTTGTGGTTCTCAGTTCCAGGGAGCTAGAACTTTGAAGTGGGCTGTGGATCTCAGTTCTCTTCCTTTATTACCCTTATCACAGTCCATGAATCAATGAATTTTTCTAATCAAGCATTCTACTACGATGGACTACCTCATCAGACTGCTCAAAGAAATGTCCTCTAGAACCTTTTTTCTTCATAAGTTAACTAGCCCTGGTGTTTTGTTACCACAGCAAAGCTGACTAAAATAGTTCCTGAAAAATGTAACAGAGGATCAGGAGTCAAATCTGTGACTCAGAAAAAGTCACTTTGTGATCATATGAACGATGAACAGACCTATGTCCAGATCTGAGGTTATTGTAATTGTTAAAGGATTTTTGGTAAGAGTTTAAGTAGTTCTTAGTAGGAATTAATGAAAAACAAAGGGACAGGCTAATGGTAAAAGTGAGGGATAAAAACTATTCAAGGATATTAATGATGTAGTTTAGACGGCATGAAACATAATAATATGCAAAGAAGTTAATTGCAAATAATTTTTCTAGAGCAGAGACCTATCTGTATTTTCATTAGTACATGCTTCACACAATAACCAAATATATTTGAATTCTTACTTTCCAAAGAATTGTGGTGTAGTACAGATGATAGAAAGTATACTTATATCTGATTAAACATTATTAGCTTCATTAGAATATCAGTATAAACTATCCATATGTTAATCAATATATTTATGTTAATTGCTAATTTTCATGTCTCGCATCGAAGGTGCAAATTGTGGCATCATCTGACCTTCCAGGCACACATGATGCTTGCGATGCTTTTTTTTTTCTTACTAAGTTGTGCAACTGCTAAAATTAATTGCACCCCAGGGCTATTACAATATGCATGAATTGTCAGCCAAATGAATGACAATTTTGAAAGAGAATGAAAGAATAGGCTTTAGATATGTTCTCAGTGAATGCTGCCAGCTACATGAATCTGACATGATACCCAATTACAAAATCACTAATTAGGGCCATCAAACAAACCCTTGTATTTGTGCCCAACATTGAAATCTTCAACTTTAGATTTTGAAATGTCTTGCAGTCAAAAGAAGAAAAATCTTTTCTGAATAGTTTCCCTGGAATTTTTAAATGTAGGATTCACCGTCATGAATATATGAATATGTGAATGATATGTCATACAATATGCTGATTTCACTGTGCCCAATTACCAATTTGCAACAAAGTAGCAATAATGTAATTAGATTTTACTTTTCTTGTCTCAGAACTCTGAGAGAACTAAAAACAAAAAAGTAAAAAAAAAAATTGTTTATTTATGTAAGACTGATGTAATGGAGGAGAAATCTCAAAAGTTGGATTTTATGGGAAATTTAATAATGTGTCAGGACAAAAATTCCTCACACTAGTGACCTTTGCAAGAAATTGAGCTAGTGAAAGTACAGCTTGTGCATGCATGTGCCTTGTTCAGAAATAAGGTGACCCTAAGAGTTAGGCCCCTGCATATGTGGTATAGAACCTTCTTTCATCACAAGATATCCCATGACTATTTTAAACTTTAGTTGAAAACTTAGGGTGAATGTGCATAGCATTGTATTGGCCATATGTTAGCACACACATATATAAAAGTCAGAAACTATGCTGTTGGGAACCACAGACTCTTGACTTGTCCTCTATACACCAGTCTGTTTTTGACCTTGGCACCAAGCTTACTACAAAAAAGAGCCATGCTGCTACAGACTAGACTGACTGTTCAGTTAATCCACAGAAGAGTAAGTAATAAGGCATAACAAGCGTCTCCTGCAAGCCACTTGTTCAGGGTGACTGGATGGAAAGACAACAAGAGAGAGTCGATTTATTTCATTAATTCACTAAGAACACAAAGATGATGTCATAACAGGTTTTTTTTTTTGAAACCTGACTAATAACACACCTGTTAAAGCAAAAAGCAGCAAGCCCACAAATAAAAACTGCACGAAAGGGGACAAATGGCAGATTCTACAGCTGGAGGTGCTAGGGTAAGGTTCTTGTTTCATTGATTTCAAAAGCATTTTGTAGATATCTTGGCTTTTAGTGCTGACTTCAAAGACTGTCAGGAATATAAGATCAGCATTCTACTCTGGCTTACTGGACCTTATGCATGCAGGATAAAGACTGGTGAGAGGTTTTCATTTTTGAAAAGAAAATGAATACTTTTTAAATATGTGAAAATTTGGAAATCAGCAATCATATCCAACTGTGTTAAGAATTAGATTTACTATAATACCAAAAGAGGTGAGGAAATTTATGCAAGTTCATGTGGCTGGAAGCAACAAAGCAAGAATTCACAGTCCCTTCTCCCATGGCTGAGTTGGAGTCTTGTACCTAAAGCATCTGAGATTGTTACTCTGAAGGATGGAATGAAGTATAAAATCCCACAGAGCTAGTGATCTGTAGGCCAACAAAAACCTTAGCATTTGAGATTTTATTTTCATTCAATAAAAAAATTACTAAGTGACAGCCATTGTCTGCATTGGACTTTCCCATTGCCATAATAAAGTACTCGGGTAAAGGCAATTTGTAGAAGGAAGAGTTTATTTGGGGCTTATAGTTTCAAAGGGTTACAGTCAAGGTCGAAGGATCAGAGTTAGAGGTGTTAGGTGGCTGGAGCAACAGCTGACAGCTCACATCTCAAACCAAAGCCAGGAGGCAGAGAGAATGCACCTTGAACTTCAGAGACTTTTAAAAACTTCAAATCACCTCTAGTGGTACACCTCTTCCAAAAAAAAAAAAAAAAAAAAAAAAAAAGCCACACCTCATGAGCTTTCCCAAACAGGCACCAACTGGTAATCAATTGTACAAATGCCCAAGACATATAGGGGACATCTCATTCTAGCTACGGTATGGTCATGCACAGAAAGGTTCCATTCTAGCAAGTTTCACTCAGAAGCATCAGGCCTCACAAAGTTATGAATAGCAAGACTCCACAGCCTTGATGGAAAGCTCCAAATCTTAATCCCCACTGAGCATCTGTGAAAATCTGTTCTTTGGAATTCTGAAAACATTTGACAAGAAAGTATTGAAACACTTCAAGATCTAGGCAAAGGTAAATGCTTTTGGAATGAGATTGCAGACATTCAGGAAATAATGCCAGTAATTGATAAATGAGATTTTTGTTGCCTTGAAAAGCTTCTGCACTGCAAAGAAAATAATCAAGTAAAGAGATATTCTAAAGATTTTGGAGGAACTCTTTGCCTAGCTATACACCAGATGAGTAATTAACATGTAGAGTTTATAGAGATGGAGAGAGAGCTCTATCAATAAAGTGCTTGCCTTGAAGATGGGCGGACCTGAGTTCACCGCCCCCCCCCCCCAACATACAAAGAAAAATGCATTGATGCAGATTTCTAACTCTAGAACTGTGGAAGTGGAAATGGACTGATCCTTGAGGTTTACTGGCTAATCAACATGAGCACACACATCTGCCAAAATACATTTTAATAAAGGTTTGTTTTCATTTTCAAGGATATGCATATGGGTGTATTTGTATATTAGTCTGTGCACCTGAGTGCAGTTGTGCACTGAGTTCAAGACAGAGCACTGGCCATCCTGGTGTTGGCATTGTAGGAGGCTGTGTTCTACCCTATATGGTGATGGGAACTGAACTCAGAGGTGCTGCCAGAGCATCACTCAGAAACGCTATAGTATATGAATCCTGGTCTGTAAGATGTTCAAGAGTATATGGATTCGAATGTGAGTAAAGCCTAGAATCTAACCCAAAGATCAAGGAAGAATAATGTAGATGAAGAAGAAACAGGGAGGGTGGTCCTACAGACACAGGAGACATGTAAATGAAAAGCCATTGGAAGACAAGGCTATGAGAAGGGATCAGAGTGGTAGAGAACTGAAATGGATGGGAAATCTAATAAAACACACCCTGAAATTGGCATAATGATGCTACTATATTATATGCTAATTTTTAATTTTAATACATGAAAGTTATATAATTTTCAAGAGAATGTATACAACTGGAGATAATTACATTAAATTAAGCCAGTCTCACACATACAAAAGAAATATCCAAATATAGAATGTGTACATATGGCAGGAAAGTAGAACTAAAGCTTTCTGGAGAAACACAGAGGACAAAGGGAAGGGTGGAGGGACATGGGAACAATATGCCCAATGTCAGTTCAGATTCATATAAAGATACTATTGTATACCAAATTACAGTGAACATGAAAAAATTAGAGTAGAAAAATAAAAGCATGCTATTCCACTTTCCCTCTACCTCACTTCTTTAATAAATAAAACAAAAACCAAAACAAAAGCAGTCATCTCTATGTTGGATTTTCGATATTCATGGCTTTTAATACTGTTTCTTTTGTGTAACTGAATAGAAGAAATAGGACTTCAGCCACAGTTCCAAACCATCATTGTATCAGATTGCCCACACACTGAAGCACAGTGTGAGCATTGTAAAGAAGCCCTATTAGTTTCACAGACTAAGGACAGTCGATAACACCAGCTTCCAAGGTCAGGGGTAATGAATACACTGTATCTTCCCCATCTTCCACTTTACCACAAATACTGAACTCTCACATGGAGTATTTTCAGGAAAATAAGCACACAATGTGTGATACTATAGACAAGAACAAAAATCCTCTTTTCTTAGAGGTGCCTCCTGTTAAGCTTCATATTTATACCTACCGGAGGAGTATCTATCCAGCAATTGTTTGGTAAAATTGACCATGTTGGTATGTAGTATAAATGGTTATGACTATAAGTAAGTATTTAAAGACAAGAGTTCAGAAATGCACAATAAAAGCTTTCAGAAAACCATCATACACACAACTACAGCAAACATGAAGGCCATGTATTCATCTCTTCAAAGTGTTCAGAAGGAATGGAGGTACCCTAGACCCACTGTGGACAGCATGCATCTCTAAGGTACCAGGGAGGATATCACATAGTTAATACTACCATTCCTATTACACCTGAACTAGAAGTTGAGAGACTATATGTTAGAGACTCTCTATGCATTCCTCATTTAGTCCTCTAAACACTCTGATCAAACACAGCTCTCTCCTCAGATAGGGAAACAGAATTAAAAATATTACATAAGGAACTGGAGATATGGCTTAGCAGTTAAAAGCACATACTGTCATGAGAAGAATCTTGAGTCTATTCTTAACATCCCCAGGTGGCTTACAACTGCCCATACCTCCAGTGCCAAGATACCTAAAGCATTTTCCAGGCCTCTGCTAACTCCCATGTGCATATTGTACACATAAGCTCATAAAAGCTCTCACACACATATCTGTAATAAAAACAAATAAATCTCTTTTTATTCAAATATTAGTTACTTTATCTTAGAAAAACTCTGCAGGCACAATCCGCTGAAGCCCAGCTAATGCTAAACTATTCATACTCAAGAATCTGCACATACTAGCCACAGTACCATAAGTGTATTATCTAGCAAAGGAACAACTGACCCTATTAAAAATTGGGGTATACAGAGGTAAACAAAGAATTCTCAACTGAGGAATATCGAATGGCCAAGAAGCCCCTAAAGAAATGTTCAACATTCTAAGTCATCAGAGAAATGCAAATCAAAATGACTCTGAGGCCCTTGCCTGGGCCTGGTGCCTGAAGCAGACACCTGCCTGGTCTTCTCTTGTGTATCCTGAGACATCCTAGAGGGACCACTGGATGCAGAGCAGCAGGCATCGTATCCAGAGACATCCTAGAGGAACAACCAAACCCAGAGCAACAGACACCATATCCTGAGACATCCTAGAGGAGCTACTGAACTCAGATCAGTGGCTACCCATATCCTGAGACATCCTAGAGGAGCCACTTCACTCAGAGCAGCAGACACCTAGCTGGTCTGCTACGGTGGAGATACTATATCCTGAGACATCCTAGAGGAGCCACTGTACTCAGAAAAACTGGGTATAAGGATTAAAAGATCACAGAGACATCTGTACTCTGAGGAGTTCAGACACAAGCAAGATAACTGGAAAGGCAGAGTCCAGCCAGAGACAGTGAGTGCAGGCAGCACTAGAGTTAACCAGATGGCAAAAGGCAAGTGCAAGAATGTAAGCAACAGAATCCAAAGTTACATGGCATCATCAGAACCCAGTTCTCCCATCATAGCAAGCCCTGAACACCCCATCACACCAGAAAAACAGAATTCAGAATTAAAATCACTTCTCATGATAATGATAGAGGACTTTAAGAAGGACGCAAATAACACTCTCAAAGAATTTAAGGAGAACACAGGTGGACAGGTAGAAGCCCTCAAAGAGGAAACACAAAAATCCCTTAAAGAATTGCAAGAAAACACAACCAAACAGGTGAAGGAATTAAACAAAGCCATCCAGGACCTAAAAATGGAAGTAGAAACAATAAAGAAATCACAAAGGGAGACTACCTTGGATATAGAAAACCTAGGAAAAAGATCAGGAGTCGTAGACACAAGTATCACCAATAGAATAGAAGAGATAGAAGAGAGAATCTCATGTGCAGAAGATACCATGGAAAACATTGACACAACTGTCAAAGAAAATACAAGATACAAAAAGCTCCTAACCCCAAACATCCAGGAAATCCAGGACACAATGAGAAGGCCAAACCTAAGGATAATAGGTATAGATGAGGGTGAAGACACCCAACTTAAAGGACCAGGAAATATCTTCAACAAAATTATAGAGGAAAACTTTCGTAACCTACAGAAAGAGATGTCCATAAATATACAAGAAGTGTACAGAACTCCAAATAGCCTAGAACAGAAAAGAAATACCTCCCGCCACATAATAATCAAAACATCAAATGTACAAAACAAAGAAAAAATACTAAAAGCAGTAAGGGAAAAAGGTAAAGTAACATATAGAGGCAGACCTATAAGAATTACACCAGACTTCTCACCAGAGACTATAAGAGCCAGAAGATCCTGGAATGATATCATACAGACCCTAAGAGAACACAAATGCCAGCCCAGACTACTATACCCTGAAAAACTCTCAATCAATATTGATGGAGAAACCAAGATATTCCACGACAAAACCAAATTTACACAATATCTTACCACAAATCTAGTACTTCAAAGAATAATTGGTGGAAAACTCCAACACAAGGAGGAAAACTACAACTAGAAAAAGCAAGAAAGTAATCTTCCACCAACCCTAAAAGAATATAGCTACACAAACATAACTCCACCTCCATTTTCAAAAATAACAGGAAGCAACATTCATTTTTCCTTAAAATCTCTTAATATCAATGGACTCAATTCTCCAATAAAAAGACATAGACTATCAGACTGGATGTATAAACATTACCCAGCATTTTGCTGCATACAGGAAATGCACCTCTGTGAAAAAGACAGACACTACCTCAGAGTAAAAGGTTGGAAAACAATCTTCCAAGCAAATGGTCCCAAGAAACAAGCTGGAATAGCAATTCTAATATCAAATAATAGCGATTTTCAACCAAAAGTAATAAAAAATAAGGAAGAACACTTAATATTAATCAAAGGAAAAATGTACCAAGATGAACTTTCAATTCTGAACATCTATGCCCCAAATGCAAGGGCACCCACATACATAAAAGAAACTTTACTAAAGCTTAAAGCATACATAGCACCTCATACAATAGTAGTGAGAGATTTCAACACCCCACTCTTAGCAATGGACAGATCATGGAAACAGAAATTAAACCAAGACACAATGAAACTAACAGAAGTTATGAACCAATTGGACTTAACTGATATCTATAGAACATTTCATCCTAAAATAAAAGAATACACCTTTTTCTCAGCACCTCCTGGTACTTTCTCCAAAATAAACCATATAATTGGTCACAAAACAGGCCTCAACAAATACAAAAAGATTGAAACAATCCCCTGTACTCTGTCAGACTACCATGGACTAAGGCTGGTCTTTAATAACAACAAAAACAATGGAAAGCCCACATACATGTGGAAACTGAACAATACTCTACTCAATGTTGACTTGGTTAAGGAAGAAATAAAGAAAGAAACTGTAGACTTTTTAGAATTTAATGAAAATGAGGACACATCATACCAAAACTTGTGGGAATCCATGAAAGCAGTACTAAGAGGAAAACTCATAGCTCTAAGTGCCTACAAAAAGAAACTTGAAAGAACATACACTAACAACCTGACAGCACACCTGAAAGCATTAGAACAAAAAGAAGCTAATATTCCCAAGAGGAGTAGATGGCAGGAAATAATCAAACTCAGGGCTGAAATCAACCAAGTAGAAACAGAAAGAACTATACAAAATATCAACAAAACCAGGAGCTGGTTCTTTGAGAAAATCGACAAGATAGATAAACCCTTAGACAGACTAACCAAAGGGCACAGAAACAGTATTCAAATTAATAAAATCAGAACTTAAAAGAAAAACATAACAACAGAAACTGAGGAAATTAAAAAAAAAAAAAACCTCAGATCCTACTACAAAGGCCTATACTCAACAAAATTGGAAAATCTGGATGAAATGGACAATTTTCTAGACAGATACCAAGTATCAAAATTAAATCAGGAGCAGATAAACCATCTAAAGAGTTGCATAACCCCTAAAGAAATAGAAGCAGTCATTAAAAGTCCCCCCACCAAAAAAAGTCTGGGACCAGATGGTTTTAGTGCAGAATTCTAACAAACTTTCCAGGAAGACCTAATACCAATTTTCTTCAAACAATACCACAGAATAGAAAAGGAAGGAACACTACCTAATTCATTATATGAAGCCACAATTACAATCATACTTAAGCCTCACAAAGACCCAACAAAGAAAGAGAACTACAGACCAATCTCTCTTATGAATATTGATGCAAAAATACTCAATAAAATTCTCGCAAACGGAATCCAAGAACACATCAAAACCATCATCCATCATGATGAAGTAGGCTTTATCCCAGGAATGCAGGGATGGTTCAATATTTGGAAATCCATCAATGTAATCCACTACATAAATAAACCCAAAGTAAAAAACCACATGATCATCTCACTAGATGCTGAAAAAGCATTTGACAAAATTCAATATACCTTCATGTTAAAAGTCTTGGAAAGATCAGGAATTCAAGGCCCATACCTAAACATAGTAAAATCAATATACAGCAAGCCAGTAGCCAACATCAAACTAAATGGAGAGAACCTTGAAGCAATCCCACTAAGATCAGGGACTAGACAATGTTGCCCACTCTCAACCTACCTATTCAATATAGTACTGGAAGTCCTAGCCAGAGCAATTGGACAACAAAAGGAAGTCAAAGGGATACAAATATGAAAGGAAGAAGTCAAAATTTCATTATTTGCAGATGATATGATTGTATACTTAAGTGACCCTAAAACTTTCACCAGAGAACTCCTAAACCTGATAAACAACTTCAGCAAAGTGGCTGGATATAAAATCAACTCAAGCAAATCAGTAGCCATCCTTTACTCAAAGGATAAACAGGATGAGAAATAAATTATGGAAATGACACCCTTCACAATAGTCACAAATAATATAAAATAACTTGGAGTGAATCTAACTAATCAAGTGAAAGATCTGTATGACAAGAACATCAAGTCTCTGAAGAAAAAAATCGAAGATCTCAGAAGATGGAAAGATCTCCCATGCTCCTGGATTGGCAGGATTAATTTAGTAAAAATGGCCATCCTGCCAAAAGCAATCTACAGATTCAATGCAATCTCCATCAACATTCCAAATTAATTCTTCATAAAGATAGAAAGAGCAATTTGCAAATTCATTTGGAATAACAAAAAACCCAGGATAGCGAGAATCATTCTCAACAATAAAAGAACTTCTGGAGGAATCACCATCCCTGACCTCAAACTGTACTACAGAGCAATAATGATAAAAACTGCACGGTATTGGTACAGAGACAGGCAGGAAGATCAATGGAATAGAATTGAAGATCTAGAAATGAACCCACACACCTATGATCACTTGATATTTGACAAAGGAGGTAAAACCATCCAGTGGAAAAAGAACAGCATTTTCAGCAAATGGTGCTGGTTCAACGATAGGTCAACATGTAGAAGAATGCAAATCAATCCATTCTTATGTCCTTGTACAAAGCTCAAGTCCAAGTGAATAAAGGACCTTCACATAAAATCAGATACAATGAAACTAATAGAAGAGAAGGTGGGGAAGAACATGGAAAACCTAGGCATAGTTTTAAGTTTCTGAACAGAACACCAATGGCTTATGCTCTAAGATCAAGAATTGACAAATGGGACCTCATAAAATTGCAAAGCTTCTGTAAGTCAAAGGACATTGTCAATAAGACAAAATGGCAACCAACAGATTGGGAAAAGATCATTACCAATCCTACATTTGATAGAGAGCTAATATCCAATATATACAAAGAATTCAAGAAATTAGACTACCGACAACCAAATAACCCTATTAAAAATGGGGTAAAGAGCTAAACAAAGAATTCTCAACTGAGGAAACTTGAATGGCTGAGAAGCACCTTAAGAAATGCTCAACATCCTTAGTCATCAGGGAAATGCAAATCAAAACAGTTCTGAGATTCTACCTCACACCAGTCAGAATGGCTAAGATCAAAAACTCAGGTGATAGTAGATGTTGGTGAGGATGTGGAGAAAGAGGAACACTCCTCCATTGTTGGTGGAATTGCAAGCTGGTATAAACACTCTGGAAATCAGTCTGGCAGTTACTCAGAAAATTGGATATACCATTACCTGTGGATCCAGCTATACCATTCCTGGGCATATACCCAGAAGATGCTCCAACATATAACCAGGACATATGCTCCACTATGTTCATAGAAGCCTTATTTATAATAGCCAGAAGCTGGAAAGAACCCAGATGTCCTTCAACAGACGAATGGATACAAAAAAAGTGGTACAGTTACACAATGGAGTATTACTCAGCTATTAAACATAATGAATTTGAGAAATTCTTAGGCAATTGGCTGGAACTAGACATTATCATCGTGAGTGAGTTAACCCAATCATAAAAGAACACACATGGTATTTACTCTCTGATAAATGGATGTTAGCCCAAAAGCTTGGAATAGCCAAGACTCAACTCACAGACCACATGAAGCTCATGAAGAAGGAAGACCAAGTGTGGATGCTTCGGTCCTACTTAGAAAGAGTAACAAAAATACTCAAGGGAGCAAATATGAAAACAAAGTATGGGACAGAAACTGAAGGAGCAGCCATCTGGAGAGCATTCCACCTGGTATCCATCCCATGTACAGTCACCAAAGGTAGACACTGATGTGGATGGCAGGAAGTACATGCTGACAAAAGCCTGATATAGCTGTCTCCTTAGAGGTCTGCCAAAGGCTGACACATTCAGAAACTGACACTCATAGCTAACCACTGATCTGATCAAGGGTCCTCCAATAAAGAAGCTATAGAGAAGACTGAAGGAGCAGAAATGGTTTGTGGCCCCATGAGAAGAGCAACAATACCAACCAACCAGAGCTCCCCAAGGTCTAAACCACCAGCCTGGGAGCACATAGGGAGGGATCTATGACTCCATCTGTACATGAAGGGGAGGATGGCCTTGCTGAGCATAGGT
This sequence comes from Arvicanthis niloticus, assembly GCF_011762505.2. Taxonomy (NCBI): domain Eukaryota; kingdom Metazoa; phylum Chordata; class Mammalia; order Rodentia; family Muridae; genus Arvicanthis; species Arvicanthis niloticus. The sequence continues at coordinate 27,973,731 of NC_047668.1, forward strand.
GGGAGAGGAGATTTTTGGTCCCATGAAGAATGAACACTGAGTGGAGGGGGGGAATTCGAGGGTGGGGAGGTGAAAGTGGGGGGTAGGTAGGGGCACATTGTCATAGCAGAAGGGGGGATGGGCTAGGAGGTCCCTGGATGGTGGGGGGGGGGTGGGGGTAAGGGGATAAAATCTGAAATGTAAATATATCCAATAAAAATAAATTTAAAAAAAGAAATAAAAAACAGAAAACAAAAACAAACAAACAAACAAACAAACAAAGAAAAATGGCTCTGAGAATCCACCTCACACCATTCAAAATGGCTAAGATCAAAATCTCAGGTGACAGCAGATGCTGGAGAGAATGTGGAGAAAGAGGAATACTCCTCCATTGTTGGTGGGATTGCAAGCTGGTATAACCACTCTGGAAATCAGTCTGGCAGCTCCTCAGAAAATTGGACATAGTATTACCTGAGGACCCAGCTATACCATTCCTGGGCATATACTCAAAAGATGCTCCAACATATAACAAGAACACATGCTTCACTATGTTCAAAGCAGCCTTATTTTTAATAGCCAGAAGCTGGAAACACACTAGATGTCCCTCAACAGAGGATGGATACAGAAAATGTGGTACATTTACACAATGGAGTACTAGACAGCTATTAAAAACAATGACTTCAGGAAGTTCACAGGCAAATGGATTGAACTAGAAAGTATTATCCCGAGTAACATAACCCAGTCACAAAAGAAGACACATGCTCTGTACTGACTGATAAATGAATATTGGCAAAAGCTCAGAATACCCATAATACAACTTACAGACCATATGAAGGTCACAAAAAAATGAAGACCAAAGTGTGGGTGGTTCCATCCTACTTAGAAGGAGGAACAAAATACTCATGGGTGGTAGAGAAATGGAGGGATCTGTGAGGAAGAGAGACAGGGAGGGAAAAGGGAGCAAGATCAGGTGTGGGAGGAGACAGGAGAGAAGTACAGAAGGTCAGGAAATTGAACAGAGGTGTGTAGCAGTTAGGGATGGGGAACTGGGGGTAGCCACTGGAAAGCCCAAAATGCCAGGAAAGCAAGAGTTCCCAGGACCCAGTGGGGATGACATTAGCTGAAATACCCAACAAAGCAGGGAGAGAACTTGTAGAGGCCATATCCAGAAATTAGGCATGATCCCCGGTTGAGGGTTGGGGCCACCCTCCCATCTCAAAAACATTAACCCAGAATTTCTTCTGTCTAAAGGAAATGCAGGGACAATGAGTGAAGCAGAGACTGAAGGAAAGGCTATCCAGAGACTGCCCCCACCTAGGGATCCATTCTATCTGTAGATTCCAAACCCAGACACCATTGCTGATGCCAAGAAGCACTTGCTGACAGGAGACTGGTATGATTGCCCCTGAGAGGCTCTGCCGGAGCCTGACCAATACAGACATGGATGCTCACAGCTCACCATGAGATTGATCATGGGGACCACAATGAAGGAGATAGGGAAAGGACTGACGGAGCTGAAGGGGTTTGCAACCCTATAGGAAGAACAACAAAATCAACCAACCAGAGTCCCCAGAGCTTTTAGGGACTAAACCACCAATTAAAGAGTATACATGAAAGGACCTATGGCTCCAGCTACATATGTAGCAGAGGATTGCCTTATTTGGTGTCAATGGGAGAGGAGACCCTTGGCCCTGTGGAGGGTCAATGTCCCAGCATAAGGCACTGAGGTTGCTAGGGCACTGAGGTTGCTAGGGCACTGAGGTTGGAGTGGGGGGGTGGGGTGGGGGGGAGTTCAGTCATAGCAGCAGGGGTAAGGGGAATGGAATAGGGGGTTTGTGGAAGGGGAATGCAGAAAGGGGGATAACATTTGAAATAAAAATAACCAAATTATATATATATATATATATATATATATATATATATGCATACACACACACACACACACACACACACACACACACACACACACATTTAAAAAGAGAGAAAAAAAAAAAGAAAGGCTCAGAGAATTAGTTGCTGAAGCCAGGATGTTATTTTGGAGATAGAGGGACTCGAGTCACAGCACCCTGGCAGGCACTAAAACCTAGAAAAGACAAGGAGTCATACAGTCCCCTCAGGTGGTAGAGGGGCCACAGCATAGCTGATAACTTGATAGGATTACTGTGGTCCCCATGTTGTTGCTCTGAGGCTTCAGAAAGGACAACAGCTGTGATCATACACTGACTTTAAGTCCGTTGTCCCCATTTTTACCTCTAGCATTATCAGATAAGAAATACACATGTTTTAAAGCCATTAACTTTGGAGTAATTTCTACACCAGAAGGTGACACTTTCTTTGTCACCTGAAGCAAGTGACAAGTTTCACATCAGCAGTCATACCATGTGGATGTCATGTACCTCAGACACAGAGTATTCCTTCCCATGGCATTCTGCTGAGAATTTATTGTTACTTTCTTACTAGAACATAGATCCTAATAGGATGCCCAGGAAATACCTAAAAACACTCTGCAAAACCTCCAGGGTGACTCCAAACATGGAGAGACTGAGAACCTGACTCAGGTTGGAGCAGAAGAAGATAAGAAAACCAAATGAAGTTATACCCATCACTGTAACACAGGACAGGCATGGGATGCCAATGTTAAAAACTGTTGAAATAAAAAATCTGCCATTATGTTGTTGCACTATGGCAAAGTTAATTTCTTAATTTTTAAAATATATTCTGTTAGGATAATACTGGGAAAAGCAGGTGAGCCTGTCCTTCATGTTTTTTCTAAAATCCAAGTTAGTTTCTAAAGATGAAGATTTTTATTTTAAAAACCAATGAAACAAAGGTTATGTGTATGTGTGCATAGATATTTAATTTATGTGTATGTGTGTGGGTGCATGCCTATGAATACAGGTATCCCCAGAGGATAGAAAAGTGTGTAAAATCTCCTAGTGCGGGAGATATAGGAGGTTGTGAGCTGCCAGACATGGGTGTTGGGAACTGATCTCAGCTTCTCACATATGCATGCAGGCATGCATGAGTGCCAGCACATAGGGCTGCATGCAAGCAGGCACACAGGCATGCATGCAAGCAGGCACACAGGCATGCATGCAAGCAGACATACAGGTGTGTATTCAAGGAGGCAAGCATGTACCTGAGATCATCCTCAAGGCATAGTCTCATAGTTTTACTTCCTCATCTAATGCTCTGACATCACACACCATCATCACAGTCTAATTAAAGTGACAATTTTCTGGTGGAAAAAAAACCCTGAAAGTCTAAATTATTGGCTTAAAATTGTGAAATAAAGGGCTTTTTTTTTAAATCCTAGAAGTTGGTGAAGTTAAAAAGTCTCCACAACTATCTATTTGCCTCAGTGGATTTTATCTATTTATTTTTTGTCTGTAGTAACCTGTGTTTGGAGGACTTGCTTTAAATTTGGAACATATTACAGTACATTCTGTGATTGACACTTTTAATGTGTGCATGTGTAGAAGGTAAACGTGGAATTTTGTTCTCATGTTTAACTAGATAATAATGGCCAGAATTAGCTGTACCAAGTATGTCAAATATGCCTTGAGAAATGGCTTTGCTTACTTATTAAGGCAGAAATGGGCCACTGGTAAACATTCATTTTAATTATAGTGATTCTTTGTGTTAAGGAAAAAAAACCTACCTGTAACACATAGACACCCAAACATTCCAGGGTATATTGCTACTGCTCTTGGAGAGTAATATTACCCTCCAGAACTTGACTATTTCTATAGGTACTGCATACTTGAGTTTCTGAATATAAAGAAATCAGGCTGGTACTTGTCTGAAAGCTTCAACCATAATGACTAACTTTCATAGTGCTTCTATTTGCAATATAGACTGATTAACACAGAAACCCACAACTGGCCAATTTATAGAAAATAAGAGACAGTAGAAGCTCAGCTTTAAATGGAACATATATAAATTACCCTTCCTGCCAAGTCTTAGCATTACAGAGCAAAAGGAAAGATCATAAGAGCTAGTGATGGTAGTTGACTACATGGAAGCAGTGTATTCTGGACACAGAAAGGCAACAACATCTATGAACTCATGGTAATTGCTAGCTCAAGTTAACCCAAATCCTAGAATGGAGAAGGTAGTTGAACAAAAAAAATTTGCAACCTTAGCTGTGGAGCTATTAGAAATTGTTTGCTGCTAGAAGGTGGTGGAGACAGAGAGAGGCAGCTAGAGACAGAGAGACAGGGACAGACAGAAATTGAGAAGTTTTTGTTAGCAATGTAGTCCCTGGTAAACTGACCAAGCTGTAGGGAATATCACACATCCAAGAAAAATTAGGCAGCACAAATTGGAAATAGTGGGTTTAAAACAATTTTTAAAACAAAGGACACATGATATATGGGGAGAAAAGGGAGGGCTGGGCAGGTATAAATAGTCATGGGTAATGGTAAGTATGAGCAAACCACGTGTAGGCAGAGTCAATACAAGCAAATGATCCACTCAGAAAATGGGTCGGGCATCTTAATAGAGCTTCTCAAAAAATGAGTCTGGAATATCTCAAAGACGGTAATCATCTCTGTCAATGAGGGAAATGAATTAAAGCAACTTTTGAGATTTCATCTGTTCTCAATAAGAATGGCAAAGATAAACAGAGCAACTGTCAGAAGATTCATTCAGTGGGGATGTGGAGCCTGCAGGGGAAGGGAACGTTTTCTCATCATTAGTGTGACTTCAAAATGGTTCAGCCACTATAGAAATCTCAAATAGCTAAAAATGGATCTACTATATTATTTATCTGTACCACTCCATGCATATGCCCAAACTACTTGACATTTTATTCCATAGATATGGCTATGTACATTGCTTATCTGCTCACAAGAGCTAGGAAATGGGAACAATCTAACAAATTAATAACCTACAAGTGGATAATGAAAATACAGCATGTACATGCTATGGAATATTATTCAGCTGTAAAGAAAAAAAAACATGAACTTTTCAGGTAAATGGATATCACTAAAAATGATAATTTTGGCTGAGGAACCCCTGATTCAGAAAGAAAAACATCATTTGTTCTCTCTTACTATAGGCTCCTTGTTCCAAATCTGCAGATCTGAGTCCATAGTCTATAGCCACCTCAGAAACTAGAAATGTAAAACAGGACCATTGACAAGATATGGGATTTTGGCAGTGATAGAGAATAGAGTAGGAGAGAGGGAGGGTACAAATGATCTAATCAAGGAAATGAGAAAGAGTGGACTCCTTGAGGTGGGACAGAACAGAAGAAGGTGAGATGAGGGTAGAGGGAAAGGCCAGGATCCCAGGATCTGGCAGAGGAAGTCTTAAAGGAAGCCTCTTTAGGGAGGGAAAGAGGAAAGGAAAGATGGGAGGAAGGCAGCAAGATACAAATGACCTGATAAGAGTAATGGAAAATGGGATGAGGGCTTCTTGGGAAAGGTGGGTAAAATAATAATATGTATGCTTAAAAAATCAGACAAGACATCATGCTATCATTTACAAAAAATATATACATAACCCCATATATAAATATGCATATAAATTTTTAGTGAACTTTTCTCATATGAACCATGGGTGTTCTCTTCAAGAGCCAAAGACCACCTGAAAGAAAACCCAATACCAGACATAAGAATCCTTTTAGGTTGTTCACTGGAGCAGTCTAAGAGACTAAGTTATCAAAGGAAGGAAGGAACCAATAGTCTTACCTAGCTTTGACATCTATGACATCAGCATCTAGTTTGGCATGATAACTTTAAGGGTACAGTAACAGCATGCATTGGTTCATAGTAACCAACAACTCTTCAATTGAGCATGAGGGAGACCATGCTTTATATTGGGAACCTAACTAAATACTCAGTGCTAGCAAAGCCATGATTATTGGAGAAAAATCTGCAACTATTAATTTCTTAAACCAGCATAATGCAAAAAAACAGTCTATAAATAACAATACTTATACCCATGCTTTAGTGTGACTTTCACCCATCATCAAGGAAACTTCTCTTTGCAACAGACTGATCATTACAGAAAACCATTACTAATTGAACTGCAGAGTTGTGTCTCCCTATCCTAATGGATACATCTACAAAATACTCCCATGCCTGATGCTTAGAATATATGGCTGAAGAGTAGTGGAATATTGTAAAAGCCACAGCTCTGATCAGGGACTTTGCTATGGGATTGTGTCTCCTAGTAACAAGAGAATCTGTATGCATAAAGTCTCACCAATATGATTGTTACAGCTTGACCTGAACCAAGAAGACACCAACAAACATGCCAAACTGGATGGGAATGAGCCCACGAGGCCTCAACCCTACATAAAAATATCTCAAACTGAGTAAAGTGGAAGATAGGAAAGATGGCTTTCCCCAGAGAACAGCACATCAATTAGCTCTCCGGCAGCAACTGATCAACCCTGAGAACATGTGTGGTGTGTGTGTGTGTGTGTGTGTGTGTGTGTGTTTGTGTATGTGTAATATTATATAGACTCCATCAGGTTGTATTGGAGAATGTAATGGGTATGCCATAATAATTAGTAAAAATAAATAGAGGCCGTAAATTTGAAGGAGTGTGGGGAAAGTTATATAGGAGGAGCTAGAAAAAAAGGAAAGAGGAAATTATAATTAAGTTATAATCTCAAAAATTACAAAATTAAGCTACAAAATGTTCAAAAATCTCAAAGGACTAACAGTATTTTAACTGTAATACACATCATCTTTTTAATATTATGAGGCATCAAATTGGTTTAAAGGTTTACATGCAAAACAATGAAAGCTTAGCAATACACATTGAGAAGCAGTGGTATTATAATAATAGAATTCCCATACCAGCAATATTCAAGTTTCTGGAAAATTAGGCTTTCTCAACTACAACTCACATACGTATAATTAACTCTGATCAGAGAGGGCAAGGGAATGAAATTCTGTGTGCAAACACATTTGTGAAAATTGATATGCTGATATAGTTTTACATAGTTACTCCAGCTCAAATAATTGAATGGTTAATTGGAAAATCATGAATAACCATCTTTAAAATATCCCACTTTATTTGGCTAATTTAACAGCAATTGAATCAACTGTTAACATTTTTTTTTCTAAATTACAAAACTTGCCTTATAGTGCCTTTGGAGGGCTCTAATTTCAAATATATTGAAGAATAAATCTTACTCTTTCTATTCTATATTTAACAAATATGAGATAAAGATGAAAATCTGGGAAGGAGTAAACCCAACAGGACCTAAGAAGAAGCAGGATGGGGAAGAAGAGGAATGGGGAGAATGAGGACAGGGATAGGGAACTTTAAGATTCAGTAGAAACAGTGGTGGCACCAGGCAACTAGAAAAGAGGAAGAGTTCAGACATTTTGTGTGTCCCACTTTCCCCACAAACCCATCTTTCATTTTGCCCTTAACATAAAGATAAGAGACTGTGAAACATCTTTCTGAAATCAAGTATAACATTTCTACAGTCCACCATTCCCCAGATTTTCTATTTCAGTAAACATTGCCAAAAATAGGATATGAGTCTGGTCTGGTGTAAGCTCCTAGCCAATTTATTCTATAGTCCCTGCATTCTTTTCTTAGAATCATGAAGTGTCAGTTTATCAGTCATTATAGAACAACACGAGGATCAATGTCGTACACATGTATCAGATCTAGAACACAGAAGTTTTCTAGTCTTAGATAATTGCAAAATTTTGGTCATTGAAGCAATGTCGAAAATGGTTTCATGAAGGTCGTTAAGAGGGTTAAGAGTGATGAGAGTCATTCTTTGTGTTTTCACTGCATGGTAACATAAAGATTACTCTTCCTAGTGAAGAAGATTTTTGAAAAATTGCATCTACCCTCTCAGAAGGAGTCAAGCAAATACTCTAGGATTCCAGGCAGACCTAGATGCTGCTCCTCTCTTCCTGCCCTCTTAGAGTCATCAAGGAGGTAGTACTTCCACACCACAAATATAAGATGATCAGTCACTCAACTGATGCTACTGGGAAACATGGTTTCATTAGATTGTTACATACTAAAACCATGCAAGTGCAGGGACAAAAATAAGAGAAAAAATTGAGTCTCTGTTATTCATGGTCTTCTCAATAATATCACAAAACTTTACTGTTTTTCCACTGGAAGACACATTAAATAAAAGAATTTTATGCATATTTGCATATTTCTAATGGAAAGTAAAATATTAGAAGCAATTTTGCTTAATGTAATGATAAATAAAATATGTCAGGCCCCAAAACACAAACACTTCATTTTTTTCCTCATATGAAGAGGTTAAGTTCTAAAAACAAAAGACATGACAATTGATGGACTATTTGGGAAGAAGAAAGATGGGCTGGTGGCAAATAGATTTAGTGGGAAAGGATGAATATGATAAAAGTTTATTATATACATATGTAAAAATGTCATAATAAGACACATTTTGCACAGTAAGCATATACTAAATTAAAATGTGCATTCCAACAATATATCAGACATGAAAGTAGTAAGGAAGAGTATTTTTGAAAAAGACTGGGCATGGGATGAGGAAGAAAGAATAAGAGATGGTAATAGGAATAGTTATGAACAAAATGCAAGATATAAATATATAAATATGGCATGATGAAACCAATTATTTGTACAGTATGTACTAGTAAAAGTAACTGTGAGTTTTCAACCCCACAAAAATGATATGCAAAAATTTAGACTGTTAAGAAGAATTCAGTGATTCATATTATGTAAGAAAACTAGAAGAATAATTACTTACAGGGTGAAATCTACCAACAACACTCTTTAATTTTAAGAAAAATTTTATAGTACACTATTTTTAAAGGTCCAAATCACTGAAATAGAGTGTCAACTGTAGGCCCCAGGAACCCACAGGTGAATCTGAAACACTGTTGTGTCAAGAGTAAAAATCTCTTTGACATGCAAACCTTTTGATAGGAAAAAAATAAGGAGAAACAAAGCTAGCTAGTTTGAGATTAATTTCCATCTCATTATTGCAAATTGGCAAAGCTAAGAAGTCAGAGGAAGGCAGATAATGAGCCTGAAGATAATCAGATAATATATTTCTAGGCATACTTATACATATTTATATCTTAAGAACTTAAATTCAGGGTACAAATAGGCTGGTTCTGAGAAAATGGCTGCCTAATCTTACTCCCTGTCTTGGTCTCTGCTCAACTGCTTGCCAAGGAGCTTAAGAAACAGTCTTGCTGGTACATATTTCAAAGGACAGCATAGTTAGATATTCATTGGTGATAGCTAGACCAACACAGAGTTGACAAGCATAGTTAGATGTTTAGACATCCATTCTTGATAAGCTGGAGTGACTCAGCTATTGTGAGGTCTTGGAGAAGATAGAGATAACATACATTTTGTGGAATGAGGAAATTATTTCTGTGCTTTACTTTCATCTGAGAGAAAGGATACTCCTGTACCAATAAGATGGCACCAGGGTAAGGGCACTTGCTGCCAAATCTCATGACTTTAGATGTATCCCAAAGACCCATAAGGGTAAAAGAGAATAGATTGACCTCGCTTCTACCACAAATACACACACACACACACACACACACAGACTAAATAAATAAATAAATAAATAGGCAGAAAAATAACACAAACATTTGAAATGCAGGTATGTGTAAGCCTAAATTGAACCATGTGTGCCACTCTAGACTCTTACTTAGCCCTAACATGGCATAAACAGAGTCTTCCCTCTACTCCTCAATGAGATACTCCCAGTTTCCCCAACCTGATGAATAGAAGGCATCCCAGTGTTGCAATATTCTCAGTGATCCCAATGCTTATAGTGCTAAATTGAGATACTGTATGTATATAAATATAAAAAGAAAAATTACAAATCATACAGCGGACAAAGTCACCATTCATTTATATAGCAAAAGACAAAAAGCTGAAACACATAAGAAATGATTATAAATTAATATAAAAGTAAAATACAGTAAATGTTGTCAAAGCTTATAAAAACAACTTGCTTACATATTGGCATAGATGTATGTAGGAATGTATACTTAAGAAAAATGAAAAATAAAAATAAGATTTTAAAAAATTATTGTCAGCTGAGTTGTGGTAATGCTTACATTTAATCCTAGCACTTGGGAGACAGATGCAGGAAGATCTCTATGAGTTCAAGGCCAGCCTGGTCTCCAGAGCAAGTTCTATGACAGACAAGGTTACATGCAAAAATATCATCTAAAAAAATTGTCTTACATAGCTGAATACTGAAATAAATTAAATGAAATTAATATATGGATCAATGTAAAAAGCAGTAAAATTTAATGTTTCATAAAATAAAGACATGGGGTATGAATATATGATACCTCATCCATGGTGAGCTATAGGTACTTAAGAGCTAAGAGAGAAAGTGTTCTACAGGTATAACTCCCTTGGTAGCCTACTACTCCAAGTGGTCAGTCCTAAACAAATACACATACAAGTGCTCAATTTCTTCTTAGAATTCAATATAGGAAGCTGTCCGGAGCAGACAGGTCTCTAATGAAAATGAACATTAATACAGAAATGTTTGTCATGTCAATTCTAAGGATTTCTGATGTTTTGAAAACCAGCTATCCATGTAAGGTAATCTGGACTGTTGCCTGTTAACTCCACTCAGCTATTTCTAAATAAAACATAGAGAACACCCTTATAATAAACTCCAAGCCATGAATTTGCTATAGTCCCTTAACTCACAGGCTGACCATCTCAAATCAGTTAAAAAAAGTTAAAGGACTGGTTCTAAGCTTTGTATTCCTAAATGTGTTATACTGGTACAATGCCTATGAGAGTAACAATATTCATCTCACTCTTATATCACTAAGAAGCTCATGACAATGAAAACCTTAAAATTTGTAATCAAAGCAAATTGGTGCCATTTAAGAATTTATATCTTCATCTTGATACTAATTATACAGATTTCTACTAATAGGTTATGGCTACGCAATTAAACCCTAGCTAATCCTCTCTATTCCCACAAAACCACTACTTTTCCCTAGAAAGACAGTCCAACTCATTTCAATGCAGTGTTCATTCATGAAGCCATATTCATCTGAACAAAAAAAAAAAAAAACCAAATGCAGCATGTATGTATATATGTATGTATTTATGCATGCATATATGTAATAATAATTAAAGAAAAGAGACTACCAACTTGAAAGTTGGGTCAGAAGGGTTGGGTGGCAGGTACCTGGGAGGGATTGAAGGGAGAAGAGAACAGGGAAAAGTGATATAATTCTATTTCCATTAATAGTATATTTTTAAAAAAGAAAAAATATAAGTGAGGATAGGTAAATAACATTGGAAATGATTGATAAGAAAAATCAAATTCAGTCAATAATTATGATAGAATATTTTTCAATAATTTAGATTTTTATTCACTTTGCATCCTGACCACAGTCCCCTCACTCTTCTTCTTCAAGTTTCCTATCCATTACAACCTTCCCTTCTCCTCGAGAAGTGGAAGCCCTTTTTGTGTACCACCCCTCCCTTGGACATCTAATCCCAGCAGGACTAAATACATCATCTCCCATTGAGGGCCAAACAGGCAGTCCAGTAAAAGGGAATCCAACTGCAGGAGTAAGAGAGGCCCTTTTCCACTCCAATTGCTAGGAGTTCTACACAAAGACCATGGTATATATCTGTTACAAATATGTAGTAGGCCTAGGTCTAGCCCTTGCATGCTCTTTGGTTCATGGAGTAGACACTGTGAGCATCCTCAGACATAGGGTAGTGGATTCTGTAGGTCTTCCTTGACTTCTCTGGCAAACTCTTTTCTCTACCCAACCTTTCCACCAGATTCATCCAGCTCTGCCTGATGTTTGGCTGTGGGTCTCTGCATCTGTTTTCATCCACTACTGGATGAAACCTCTCAGGAGACAGTTATGCTAGGTTCTGGTCTACAAGCATACGTGAGTATCATTAATAGTGTCAGGGGTTGGCTCTCTCACTTGAAATAGGTATCAAATAAGGGCAATCATTGTTTGGCTGTTCCCTTCATCTCTGCTCCATCTTCATGCCTGTGCATCTTGCAAGTAGGACAAATTTTAAGTTGAAGTTTTTCTGGTTGGGTTGATGTCTACCTTCCTCCACTGGAAGTCCTGTCAGACTATGGAAGGTAGCCAATACAGTCTCATACCCTCCTCTAGTAGGTATTCCAAGGATCCTCATCCCCATAGGGTCACCAGCCTCCTCTTTCCCAGGTGTCAAGCTAGTTCCAGAGATGTGGATCACCACCGATTTTTGTTCTACCAGCCCTCTCCCACCTACCCTTTCCCCACCTCTGATCCCCAGCTTTTTTCCCTTCCTCATGCCTTCTCCCATCCCGTTCTCTCTTTCCATTCACATCCAATGACTATTTTGTTTTTCCTTCTGAGTGAGATTCATGAATCCTCCTTGGATCCTCTTTATGACCCACTTTCTTTGGGTCTGTGGCTTATAGGATGGTTCTCTCACACTTTATGGTTAATGTCCACTTACAATTGAGTACATACCATATGTGTATTTCTGGGTCTGAATTACCTCATTCAGGATGTTATTCCCTAGATCCATCTATTTTCCTGAAAGTTTTATGATATCTTTGTTTTTAATAGCTAAATAGTATTTCATTGTGTTGATATATTACATTTTCCTTACCCATTCTTCAGTTGCCAGCCTGTTAATTTAATAACTCTGTCAAGGGGTCCATTTTCAGGTTCAAGCCATGTACTTTGGCTGCCAACATGTTGATGTTGTTAAGGATAAGCTTTAACATGATGGGCAAGAACAAAAGTATTCCCAGTACAAGAAGAGCTAGCCTGATCAAGCTACATATGCCATTCCTGAGGTTTGTCCAAAATGGAAATACTGAGCTCAAGGCATGGATAATTTTATTGGCATTTTCTGCAGCATCAAAGGTCAACAGAGCAGCATTCTTTAAATTCATAATCTCATATTGGCAATCATTGTGAATTTCAAAAGTGACACTACTCCAATGATATTTGTCATGACACTTGGGATGGATCCTAACTCTTGAACCCTAAACCTCCTTCAGATAATTTGAATGGGTTACAGAACATCATTCATTGTCCCAGATACCTACTTAAATTCTTTTGCATATTCAATACATTAGTAACATTTTTCTTTGCTAGATTGTTAACAAAAATAGTTGTCTTAACTCCTTGTGTCAATGCTATTGCAGAAGCAGTGGTGCTAGCAATTAATGGAATTAAAGCTGTTATACCAGCAATAATCAGGCCTGCTACCCTCTTGCTTCTGCTTAAAGCCTAACTAACTTCTTCCAGCACTTTCAAGCTTTTTTTCACAGAATCAAGGTTTTCTAATACTCAGGGCAGTGAGACAAAAGCTGGTTGATAGACCCCTGTAACTAACATGCCAGGTTTCAGCACACTAACATAATTGGAAATTGTACAGTCAATGCAACTTACAATAAATGCTGTAGAAGAGACAAAAACAATTTTAGCTTGACAATTAAAAGAGCCTTAAAACATGTACTAACCCTTGTTTGAAATCCAGATTCTTTCCCAAATTTATTTCTTGCTATTCTAACATCATAGTAAGCTACAGCTAACTTCCAAATATGTCTCTGACAAAGTCTAGATCCAGTCTTCTAAACGTAGACTGTTATTTCCCATATTGGATTGATTTCTAGACCAGTACATGACTGAGTCCTAATAGCTGGTCACCTTTAAGAAGAATACAAGAGACGTAATTTCTCTTTTCAATTCTCTATCCCACAAGGTCTAAAAACTTGAGTGAAGGCAGCTTGTCCCATCTGGAATATAGTCTGGCTAAGGGTTTATCTATCTTTTTGATTTATCTCAAATAATCAGATTGTGGTTTCATTGATTCTTTGAATTGTTGTCCTTATTTCTAATTTATTAATTTCAGCCCTGAGTTTGGTTATTTCCTACCATCTACTCCTCCTGGGTGTGTTTGCTTCCTTTTTGTTCTAGAGCTGTCAGGTATCCGGTATACTTTTTAAATTGCTAGTATGAGATTGCCCCAATTTCTTTTTGAAGGAATTTAATGCTATGATATTTGCTCTTATCACTGCTTTCACTGTGTCTCATTGAGGATGTTGTACTTTCATTTTCATTGAATTCTAGAAAGTCTTTATTTATTTCTTCCCTGAACTCATGATCATTTACAAGAAAGTTGTTCTTTTGTGTGTGTGTTGTGTATGTGTGTATATGTGTGTGTGTGTGTGTGTGTGTGAGAAAGAGAGAGAGAGAGAGAGAGAGAGAGAGAGAGAGAGAGAGAGAGAGAGAGAGAGAGAGAGAGATTGTAGGATTCCTGTTGTTTTTTGTTTGGTTGGTTTGGTTTGGTTTTTGAAGTTCAGTTTTAATCCATGGTGGTCTGATAAGATAGAAAGAATTATTTCAATTTTCTTGTATCTGTTGAGGCTTGATTTGTGACCAACTATGTGGTCAATTTTGGAGAAGATTCCATGAGACACAGAAATAAAAGGTATATTCTTTTGTGTTTGGTTGAAATGTTCTATAGCTGTCTGTTATGTCACTTTGATTCATAACATCTGTTAGTTTCATTTGGTTGGTAGTGTTAATCTTCCTCTCTCCCCCCTCTGTGTGTGTGTGTGTGTGTGTGTGTGTGTGTGTGTCTGTCTGTCTGTCTGTCTGTCTGTCTGTCTGTGTTACCCCTATTTTGTTTTTGCTGGTATTGGAATATTCCCTGTGTTTCCTTGGGCACAGTTAACCTCTTTGAGTTGATGTTTTCCTTCTATTTTCTGTCAGGCTGGATTTGTGGATGGATACTGTTTAAATTTATTTTTGTCTCAGAATATCTTGTTTTCTTCCTCTATGGTGACTGAGAGTTTTGCTGGTTATAGTAGTCTACATTGACATCTGTGATTTCTTAAAGATTGCAAGAAATCCTCTCAGATCCATCATGTAATTTTAGATGCTCTGTTGAGATGTTGGGTGTAAATGTTATAGATCTACCTTGGTATGTTACTTGGCCTTTTTCAGTTGTAACTTTTAATATTCTTTGTTTGTTTGTTTGTTTGTTTATTTGTTCGTTTGTTCTGTACATTTAGTGTTTTAATGATTATATGGCAGGATGATTTTCTTTTCTGGTCCAATATATTTGGTGTTCTTTAAGCTTCTTGTATGTTTATAACCATCTCTTTCTTTAGTTTGGGGAAGTTTTATTCTATGATATTGTTGTCTCTGATCCTTGGATATAGGATTCTTCACTTTCTTCTTTCTGTTATTTTTGTTAGGTCTTTTCAGATTTCCCCAAATGTCCTGGCTATTTTGTGTCAGGAATTTTTTAGATTTAACATTTTCTTTGATTGGTGTATCTATTTCTTCTATTGTATCTTCTAATCCTGCTATCTGTTGTTCCTGTTCTCTTCCCTGGGTTTTCCGTCTCCAGGATTCCCTCAGTTTGTATTTTCTTTATTGTTTCTATTTCAATTTCCAGCTCTTCAACACTTTCATTCATTTCCTTTAGCTGATTAATTGAATTTTCTTGTATTTCTTTAAGGAATCTATTTGTTTTCTCTCTAAAGGTCTTTATCATCTTTATAAGATTGGATATAAGGTTGTTTTCTTGTGCTTCAGTTGTTTTGGGATACCCAGGGCTTGGTGTAACAGGATAGTTATGCTCTGAAAGGGCCATATTGCCCTGGATTTTGTTTATTGTGTTTTTATGGTGACCTTTAGCCATCTGGTTGTCCCTGGATGTTTCTGATGTAGCAGATATTATGAAGTCTGAGCATAGATGATTCTGGAACAGCTGGCCTCTGGTGAACAGCCTTGGGCTGGACAATGGAATTTAGAGTGCAGTATACATATGCATGTAACTGAGTGTGCCCCTGGAGACACAGAAGGCAGAAGAATTGGCGGAGGAAAAAGATCTAACCTGGATGTATGTTTCTAGTGCTACAGACTTGGTGAAGGTGGGTGGTGAGGTAGTCAGACAATGGAGGTTTCAGTGATAAAATATTTAATATCACAGATCATAATACATATGTAGTAAATGTATCCAAAGGAAAAAAACCTTAAAATTGAATAAAGAACTTGAATATTTATTTGAATATATATATATATATATATATATATATATATATATATATATATGGTATGGTCTAAACAAAAATACAAATAAAATAAAATGTTCATTATCAACATATTGATCCAACTTGTTTTTACTTTGTTTTCATAATTACCATATAAAGTCATAGGCTTTTCATGGCATTTTCCCAGATACTTTGTGATTGTTGAACCTCCTCCCTATTCCCCTCACCAATCCCTCTGCCCTCTAGTTCCCTTTCTCCATGGTATAAACATCTGTTTTCCTTGTACCATCTATCTATAATACCATTTTCCTGTTGTGGTCCCTTTTCACATAGCATGACATATCCACATAAACACAGACATTAGAACATGTATAAAAACTAAAATTAAATGTCTAAATATGAAAAAATGTAAAGTTCTGCATGTTGAAAGAATAGTCTAAGTTACCTCACTCAACATCATTTCTAGATCTGTCTCTTCTGATGTAAATGTTATAATTTTATTTTTTTCAGTTAAACAAAACCATTGTTGGCATATTCCATGTCTTTTTCTTTTGATGAACACTTAGGCTCATTCCAACTTGCATTTATAAAATATAGAGAAAATATAACTTATAAAAAGGTACAAACAAATAAAATTGAGAATAGCAAATTTCTGTTTTTAATTTTATCATTGGTTTTGGAAATGTAAATTCAGAACAATCATTTGAAAGATTTAAACTTGATAGCAGAGTAATAATGTAACTTTTCATTATAATTCCATTAGATCAGTGTTTCTCAACCTGTGATCATGGCTCCTTGTGGTCCAATGACCCTTTCACAAAGGTCACTGAAGAACATCAGAAAACATAGATATTTATATTACAACTCATAACTGTAGCAAAATTATAGTTATGAAGCAGTAATGAAAGTAAATGTTTAGTTAGGGTCACCACTACATGAGGATCTGTATTAAAGGGTCACAATATTATGAAGGTTGAGAACTACTAAATTAGACAGTTAAAGATAACTGATAGGAAGAAAGACCACAAATATAACTCTCAACTGCCAGCTAGTAGACAACCTATTCATCTAGCAAAGGCAAGGTGAGTGTTGAATGCAAAATGGATACCATCATCTTCTTAAACACTTAGGAGATTGCAAAGACAAAATTAAGAAATGGAAATTTACAAATTTAAAGTGTTAAATTCTAAGTGGTCATGCCATATAGTTCTTAAGTGAGATATTAGTTGAGATCTGTCAAGGTCTATGTAGTTATAGCTTAGGATTAATGGTCACAGAAGATGTTTTGAATGGAGTCTTTTAAAGAGCAGAGATAAATAAGTAAACAAAATTTTCTGAGAAGACTTTATCTTAGGGAAGCCAAATTGAGAAGAATTTATTTGAATAATTACAATTCCTGGAAATTTATAAAACAATATAATTATTTTTAATGTCATTATCATGGACAAAAAAATTCCTGGAAAATAGTTTTTGTTAATTAACATTGTGAAATAGTACAGTTACCTTGATATACAATGACATTTCTAACTCAGTCTGTGACTGTTAATGGTTTTACATCTCATAAGTGTAATTTTAAAACTTATAAGATTAAAAATTATAATATAAATGAATGTATATTCATAATGCTTGATGCAAAAATGGTTCTAGAACCTATGAGTAAGCAAAATATTTTCATTTCTTATTTGGTATTGCATAATTTCAGGCGAAATTCTTAGACAATTATGTGGAAGAAGGAATGCTGTACGAGATTTTACATTCTTTTAGGCAAACATATTTGAAAAATTATTTTTAAATTTTTTATAGAGTTATAGAATTTATTGTTTAGTATGGAAACGATTATTATAATTTTTTTTGAAACCATCCTTAAAACTCAGGAATAAAGGACAAGGGGCTGGGCATGTAGTATATCATGCCTGAGATCCTGGTTTCAATCTCAGCTCCCTTTATTGCCCCTCCCAAAAGATAGAGAGCTAAGCTGGTAGACAAATGAAAAATTTTAAAAACAGAGCTTTAGTTTTCTAAGCAATTCTGCATAGAATGTATCCAAAATCAAATCACCTAGATTGTGTCTTCAAAATACATGCTAGCAAATCTTATATAAAATAAAACTCTATAATCAAAATAAAAAAATATTTTTAAAAGGAAAATAGTTGAGGGAAGATTTAGTGTTAGCTTTAAGTAAGGCTTATAGTAGGGAAGCCTAAAACCGAAACATTAAAATGTATAAAGTATATATTTGACTACTTTAAAAACTTACTTGCAATAAGATATAATTATAAGGTTAAATACAATATGTAAACTTGAAAAACTGTTACAAAATGAAAAGGAAAATTTTAACATTCATAAGATGAAAACAAGACCTACCACCCAACACAACCTCCAAAGAATGAGGAAAATTTTCACAAGGCAGAAATGGCAAATGCAAACTCATCTGCAGGCATAAAATTTCCATAGACAAAAATAACACAACCCTAGAAGTATGTTTTGTTGTTGTTGCTGCTACTGGTTTTCTAAGGAAAGATAGAAAGGGAGTGGAGTAGAGGGAGGGAAAACTGTAATCAAGATATATTGTATAAGAAAACAATAACAATTTAAAATAATAAAAATAAAATAAAGTTTCTATTAGGAGTGCAAATAAAGCATCCCAAGAGGAAAAATTTAGTTCTGCTACTGTTGTCTGGAAAAGTTGCATTAAAAGGGTGATTTTTTTTGTCTCATACCTTAAACTACCTAACTTTATAATCATAGTAACTAAGTGTTTTTTCTTATCATAATAGCTTAAAAGTTGCATTCATCACTGATTGATTCTCTTTAAAAGAACATATAATTAATTATATCTGATGGTTAGTTTACACTTTGTTGTATTTATAAGTTGCCCTCCCTCAAAGTGAGCATTTGGAAAATGAGCTTTGTCCTGAGGATAAAAGTAAACCAGGTGATTCAAATATTTCTTAATAATATTCACAAATAATGAACTGATTTCAAAAATTTTAATGAATTCTTAGAAACTTTTAAATTTCACAACCATAGAAATGTTTTTGGTAAACTTCTATGGAAATTCTGTGAAATAAAAGTAGTATACTCTAAAATTTAAAATTACTTTTCCAAATTATAAAAATTTAAAGTATTTTATAATCAAAGGATTCCACGTGTGTTAACTCATAAACTCGCATAACAAAAAACTATTGGTGGGGAACTCACAAGTTAAGATATGCATGAGAGTAGATCCTCACATTCTGTAAGTATAATTATAAATAACCAATTTTTGGATCCATGCAAAAAAACCAAAACTCTGAACTAGCAAATTTTAAATTAAGGATTTATTGTATTTATTAAAAATATTAAAGTATATGTGGCTTTTAGTTCCATTTTGAGCAATAATCGTGGTTGTTCATGTCATATTCTTACATGTATAGTTTTGCTACTAATTTTTATTTTAAATGGATATCATAATATACTTCATAATATGAATGCTGATTTTAACAACTAAATATTCTTTGTTTATCTTACATTCTGGGGTCTATGGTATTTTAAATGTATATATAGTTAAAATTAAGTATAAAATTATAGAAACTAAGATAGTCAGAAGATAATCAACAAACATGATTATTTTAAAATTTAAATTATATAATACCTAAGTTATAAAATATTAAATATTAGGAGACTATATGGAACAGTACAACCTGAATGGTCCTTTCTTAACCTGAAATTATATGTATTCAAATTGTAGCATTAGGAACTAAAACTAAGAGAATATGGAATATTGTTTCCTGTACATGGATGCTTATCATTAACTAAATAATTTCTTATCTTTATAGACTTATATTTTTCAAAATCTACTTTAATAAGGGTCTTTAAATACTTTAATCTTCCTTCTAGTCTACCACCCACCAGAAGTAGTGGAACGAATAGATTTATAAGATAATGTGGAATACGGACCTTTCCGATCTTCGTTGAAATATGGGGCCATTCCAATCTTCATTATCCGTCTATCACAGTTCAGTTTCTGCATATCAGCAGCAGCAACTCGATCCACTAACAAACATCATTCATGAATCAGCAATGATAGTTTGTCCACAATAAACTGTGAGGCTCTGCTAATCAGCCTGAGTCAGTAGGAGCGGCCATAAGCTTCTGGAATATCATGGGAAATTCTCTGGTGAGTTTCTCTCTACAAAGTCGGACAAGCGATGATCAGGTAAGAAGGCTAGGCGAAACAGTGCCACAGAGTCCTCACAGAAGATCAGCATCAGCAAAGCCCAATAAAGATTAACAAATAGTGGCAAGGCAAACCAATGTCACAGAGTTATCCACAGTCTGTTGGGTTATACTTATACCTTTTCCAATCACATGCCCTTGCAAGCATGCAATCTAACAAAACATCACATGCCCTCTTTCCAGGCAGCTTGCAGAAAAACACCACATGTGTGCCTTAACAAAACATCCTCTTATAAGACAGTTTCCATAAAAACATCACATGATACAACCGAGTCTCCAAAGAAATCAGAAATTGCTACTTCACATCTTGGCTCCTATTTGCATTCTATTTATGATGATTGTCATATTTTACTTCAAGATCAAGCTATCAAAAGTAAGGAGTAATGTAACTCTCCTGGTAGGAAAGAAGATATTCTATAGAGGTCCTTGTGTCCTTGTGTTGTGATTTGAATGAGATCTGTCTCATCCTCTGAAGCATTTGAATATTTGGTCCACAGGATATGGTGGTTTGGTAGGTTTAAGAGGTGTTGACTTGGTGGAAGAAGTATGTCACTGGGACCAGTACTGAAGTTTCAAACTAGGGATCATTCCCAAAGAGCTCTAGGCTTCCTGCCTGCAGTTCAACATGTAAGCACTCAGCATTCTGGTCCAGCCTGTTGCCTCTTGCCATGCTTGCCTGCCCTGACAAACACTTACCCTTCAGGACCATGAGAGTATTTCTCCTTTTAAAAATTATTACTAATAGCTATCTTATTGATGCTAATTTTATCTTCTGATGAGGACCACCTGATGGGAGTAATGAGAAGCTTGTGTTTTCTTTGTCTCTTTAACATGCAGTACATTCATAATAACCAATAAATATTTATCAGTTTAATATTATGAGCCATAACAATCTGTTTATAAAAATAATTGTATAGCCAAATTTAAGTTTAATTATTAATTGGTTCCATATTTTCAATAATCTCTTCTAATGTCATAAAAAATAATTCCCAGAACAGTGTATTTAAGAAGCAATAGACTGTTTTTCACATGATCTATTATACAACATCACAACAAAATGGCATATCATTTATTGGTAATGTATTTTGTGACCTAAAGGTTAAAATTCAAATGGTTTAAATTATAAGTACTTAAAGAGTCACAAAAGTATGCTCTTCATTCTTAATGGTTGACACTCAAAAAACTGAACATTGTCATTCAGTTGTAATAGAAATTTTGTAAATGTCATGAGAATCAGCTAAATTCTGACAAACTGTTGTAAAGAAGAAATTGTTTACTTAAAATACCTTTTGTAAGTATTTTCTATAATTTTATGTTTCTAGGAATGTTGTGGTTGGAAAATTAAAATCAGAATATTTGCACATGCATGTTACTGACAGATCTGAGAAACCTTCCAGATGTCTTAATAGATTTGAGAACAGATGTTTCTTTCTTATTTTTGCCTTTTAACATTTAAATTTTGATATCCATTTATATATGTCATTATAGTAACTCACTTCTATAATGTTCTATTTGAAATTGTAACATTCTTTGTATTTTATGAAAATTTAAAAAATTCTGTCTAAAATGGTACTGAAAGTAAAGAAATAAGCTCCTACCCCTCCCAAAACCAAAGTAAAGCCTAGAAAGGCAAAAAAGGCACTGCCTAGGTGTTCATAGCCAGAAAAAGAAGATGTGTCACCAACCTTCCAGCAGCCCATGACCTTGAGGCTCTCGAGTCAGTCCATATACCCTTGAAATAATGTGCCCAAGGAGAAAGAAGTTGGAACACTATACCAACATCAAATTCCCTCCACTATTTATTCAACCACAAAGAAGACAGAAAACAACATATTTGTGTTTATTGTGGTTGTCAAGGCTAAGAAGCAACAGTTCAAACAGGTGATGAAAAAACACTATGATACTGATGTGACCAAAATCAATACCCCAACAAGGCCTGTTGGAGGGAAGAGGGATCTGCTAGACGGGCTCCTGATTATGACGCTTCAGACATTGCCAAAAAAACTGGGATTGCCTAAACTGAGTCCAGTGCGCTGATTTTAAATATATACTTTTTTCACCATAAAAAAAATCATCTTCCATATCTTTTCCATAGCGTTCCCTGACTTCAGTCCAATGGTTGCCTGTAAGTATCTACATCTGTCTGAGTCAGCTGCCTGTAGAGCCTCTCAGAGGACAGCCATACTAGGCTCCTGTGTGCAAGCACAACATGGCATCAGTAATAGTGTCAAGGTGTTGTGCTTGTCTTTGTGATGGATTCCAAGTTGGGCCAGTCAATGGGTGACCTTTCCTTCAGTCTCTACTCCATTTTTGTCCCTGCATTTCTTTTAGACAGGAACAATTCTGGGTGAAGATATTTGAAGATAGGTAGGTGGTCCCATTCCTCTACTAGGGGCCCTGTCTATGTACTGAAGGTGGTCTCTTCAGGTTCCATCTCCCCAGTGTTGGACATTTTGGCTAAGGTCATCCTCATTGAGTCCTGGTAGCCTCTTAAATCCCAGGTCTGTGGAACTATCTAGAAGTCCCCCCACCCCCTGATCCTGCATATTTCCATTCATTCTTCTGGCCCTCTGTGCTTCTCTCCTGTCTACCCCTATACCTGATCCTGATCCCTTCTGCCTTCTCTTTTCCCTTTTATACCCAGATCCCTCCCTTCCTCTGCCTCCTGTGATTATTTTCTTCCACCTTCTAAATGGGATTGAAGCATCCTCACTTGGGCCTTTCTTTTTTTTTTTAATTTCTTATGGTCTGTGAGTTATACCATGGGTATTCTGTACTTTTTGGCTAATAGCCACTCATCAGTGAGTACATACCATGCATATTCTTTTGGGTCTGTGTTACCTAGCTAAGGATGATAATTTCTAGTTCCATCCACTTGTCTGCAAAATTTATGATATCCTCATTTTTAATAGCTAAATAGTATTCCATTTTGTAAATGAACCACATTTTCTGTATCTATTCTTCTGTTGAGGAACATCTGTTTGGTTATTTTTTGTTTTCAACTTCTGGCTATTATAAATAAAGCTGCTATGAACATAATAGAGTATGTGTCTTTATGGTATGGTGGAGCATCTTTGAAGTTGCTGAAAGGAATGGCTACTTCTTAGGAAGACAATAGCAACAAACTAACCAGGACCCCTCAGAGTTCCCAAAGACTAAGCCATGAACCAAAGAGCATACTGGTCTGTGGCCCCTGGCATATATGTAGCAGAAGACTGCTTTGTCTAGCCTCAGTGGGAAAAGATATATCTAATCCTGTAGAGACTTGATGCCCCAGAAAAAAAGGGTGAGGTGGGGATGGGTGGGCAAGTGTGTGAGTGGGGTGGGTAGGGGAACACCCTCTCAGAACCAAAGGGTGGGAGGAATGGGGTGAAGAACTCTGAGAGAGGGGACCAGAAAGTGGTGGCAACTTTCTCCAAATAATTATTTTATTTGAAATATAAATAAATAAAATAATTTAATAAAGAAAATCTTTTGGGGGTTGTAGGACTGGAATTATAAGGAATTATAAGGAAATAAGAATTATAAGGAAAATAAGTAGTACGTTTTATCTGAGAAAAATTAACTTTGAATTACTAAAAGAATAAAAAGAAAATCAGTGAAATAAATACTTCTGAAACATTGTTAAACTAAAACTAACTCTGCCTTTTATTTAAAAGTGTTTTCAGCTTTCCCCATTAGTCTTTTTATAGTTTTGTAATTGAATAATTACAAACTTGAATAATTTTTAAAATTATTCAAATTTTAAAAAAAATTTTAAAAAAATTAAAATTAAAAAATAATTACAAAATTGAATAATTTTTATAGTCAAGTTTCATGAATATGACTTGAAACTTTTAGATTAAGCGGTTCACAAATTGTTTAAAAATAAGATCAAAATATTTTATAACCCACAGTTACAACAAACAAAAATAGATATAAAAGTAATGGAATACAAGTTTACCACAAAGTGGGAAAAAGCCACATTGGATTTTGAGACATATAGGGAAGGTTCTTAGTTTTATTAGATTCTTAGTGAGAAGAAACACTTAAATAGTTGCCAAAGGTCAATATAAAAGTGATTTTCCTAATAAAGTCATTAGATATAAAACTGCAACCAGGAAGCTGGTATTCAATCCATTGTTTCTGTGTCTTCTTAGTGTGCACAAAGTTCGGCTTTGATTTCCAGCCCACATAAGCTGGATGTGCTGACACAAGTGAGGAATGCCAACAACCTGAAAACAGAATCAATAATTCTAAGCTATCCTCAAAAGTGCAAGGAGTTCAAGGCCAAGCTAGGATACAGGAAGGAGATTCTGTATTAAATAAGAAAATACTAAAATCAAGTTTTCTTCATTTCCACAGTAGAATTCTTCCCTCCTTATTGTCGTCTTCATAAATATATTCCAGCAATATTTGGTAGGTAATTTTTAGTTATAAATGTTATTACTGAGCATTTATTATATTTTTCCCCAAAACTGGGATATGTTTTATTGGTAGTTAGTTGTTTGTGAGACAATACTCTCAATGACCATCTAGCACTTACTGAAAATACTTTTAACGTTTTGACTCACTTGATAGCTACTTTATTATATTTTAGGTAAGACTGTTAAAAGATTATTTTCTCAAACTAGCAGTATAACTAAACAGAGGTTATATTTTAAATGTATAATAAATACAACTACTTTAAATAACTATTCCACTTGTAATCTCTTTTTAATTATATATAATTAATTTTATAAAAGTATTTCTACATGATTCCAGGAAGGTGAAAATTTATCGGTTTTATCCACTTTTAATAATTAGAACCTGAAAGTGAGTGAGGCCCTTTTCTCTGAAATTAAGCAGTAGTTCCATCTCTGCCAACTAATTGATCACAATGTGAGGAGGGCAGAAGTACGAACCAATTACCACACAGTGGTGGCCCTGACTTAAGGATAATAGCAATTAGAAGGCTGTGAAACAGGTTTGTTCAGGATTATTTCTCTTCTACTTTCAATGACCATAAAACCTTCCTCCTCAAATGATCCACAGTTTGCCTCTGAACACGACAAAAGTGGAGTTCAGCTCTATTTGCTTAGAAATCTAAACCTGGCTCCAACTTATTTCTTAGTTCTTTGGTCCTATTAAAATGTTAATTATCTTCCCAAAGCATAATAAATTTCATATCCAACCTTAGAGATATATTTAAAATAAAAAAGATTCAAGAAAAATAAAACATCAAAAAGTAAACATTCAATCCCTGTATATGTGTTTAAAACTCTTGTGGCAACAGTTAGTTGAGAACCTATAGTTCAGCCCTGACTGAACAAAGCAAGTGTGGTGATAATAAGCCAATTCCTTAATTTATCCTCTGACCTCCACATACATGCTGTGAAGAGTTTGTTCAAAACATAATTGAGATATTGTTCAAAATGTAAAACTTAGAATGCAAATGACCAACAGAAACTTTTAAAATGACAGACTTCTGTCAGGAGCAGTAATGGGACAAGCTAATAGTTAGCAGGTGATCATTCTGAAATGGCTTGCCTTGGATTATTATATAATCTACAAGTGAGCCCTTATCAGCAAGGCTGTAAGGAACTTATTTTAGGAAAGATTCCTGCTATTAATATGCTTTTCCTATTATTATTATTATTATTATTATTATTATTATTATTATTATTATTAAACATATGTTACAATCACTAAGCAATACCATAACCCTTTGGAGCAGATCTCTGCAGATCCACAAAGATGTACTGTCTTGTAGTGATGCTATATAGACAAATAGATGACTTCTTAAGTCTTAATGATGATCCTCTAAGAATTCCTAAAATTATATAATGATTATTTAGCTCTTTTATAACAGACTGCTATTAGGTCCGTTTCTAATAGTCAAAACTGAAGTGAGAACTCTGTCAGTCTCCCAAGTGTCATCAATTAATTGCTCTTAGATAGTAACCATACTTTCTCTCAGAGCACATTCCAAAAGGTTGTAAAACAATTAACCAAGGGTCACTAAAAGGGAACTAATGATTTATTATAGGTGCCAGGAGAAAAGATAAAATATTGCCTAGGTTTATCTACACAAAACTTCACTAATTTTTTAGTTCTAGTTTTAAACTTTCAGTGAACCTGTGAAGTTAGACAGGTGATGGATGTTTAGCCAGATAATTATTCCTAATGGATATGCATGTAAACATTCTTTGTTGTAAACTTCTATTTCAATTTATGATTTGATTTTTGGTGTGAACTTGTTATGAATTTTGTAACATGTGATCATGTATTTTGAAAGATGTATTAAGTACTGAAGTCAAAGACAAAGAGAGTAGTAGTCGTAGTAGTCTTAGTAGTTAGCTAGTTAGTTTGTCCCCTCCTTTCCTTTTCCCCTGCCTAGAATTCTTTCCCGTAGAACTTTTCCCTTATTAGAATTTTTTTCCTTTCCCCCACTTAGAACCTTTCCACTTTTCCTCTTAGATAGCTTTTATAGAACAAATTTTACACTTAGTAATAAACCCTATAATAACTTCTCTAAGTGTTTTTTCTTCCTGCGACCTCAGGCTAGCAGGCATAAGTTAGGGCCCAGCAGTTTCTGCTGAGAGAGTGCAAAGGCTATTTACTTAATCCTTTGCTGTTTTTGTGCTGAGGTGCTAAGTGCCAGAAACTGCAGTTTCTGGCCAGAGGATCACAGATAGCAGGCCAGCTACAGTAGCATAGTAAGTAAACTTTTCTAGCATAGATAAGTAAACTTTTATTATACAACAACCCTAAATATCTCATAAGACCAAGTCTTACCCCCCCCCCCACCAATGCTCTTTACCCTCGGCTGACTCAAGAAGAACCTAGAAGAAGAAGAACACTACACCCACCAAGCCGGGGCTGGCCCCCGGCAGACTTCATATAAGAAGAAGAAAAAATATCAATTTCCATTATCTTCCATCCAAATACTCCATCGAGTATTTGGACATCTCTGTTATGTGGGAAGAATTGTGAAATTGTGAATTTAATTTAATAGCAGTAAATGGGCATATGTACAAATAAATTTACAGATTTTTATGCAGGAGAAAAAAAAGTTTGGTTCTCTACAACCAAATGTAGACATTATTCAACATTGTAACCCAACTATACTGACAGGAAGTCCCTTAGTGAGAAGAGTGAATATGTGCATCCTGTATTGCTTAGTCAGCCAGCATTCTTGAAACTGATAATGAATTGTTCACCTCAACACTATGATAGATTAAAGGAATTCCGAAAACCAATGACAACCTTCAAGGAAAGTTAAAAAAAAATTTGAACTGTCTGGGTGTGCTACTGAGGTCACAGTAGTGGCCTTGTTTGGCTTGACTGGATAATTGATTATTCCTTATATTTCAAGCTTTGCATGTGACTTTATGAATCATGTGTAAAATTTGGAGTCCCTCACTTCCATGATTGTCCAATAAACCAAAACATGAATGAAATCAGAAAGCAAAATATTAATGTGATCTGTTATAAAGAGTCTAAGGCTGTCAGACAAGCTACCCCTAATTGGAAGTGTAGCTCTTGGAGCTCTGAAAATCACAGCTGTGTAAACCATAGTGTACAGTAGATGTTGGAAAATCTATTTTATTTTAATGTTGTGGAAAACATTGTGATCCAAAACCATAAAGATTTTAACATAAAGGCTGTATAGAAAAGTACCAAATACTTTCAGCTTTGAAATCCCACAGATGAAGTTTCACACACCAAGAAAAAAGTGAAAATAAAGTGATCAAATGAGTAAGAATCACATAAATTTGCAACATGAATTTTGAACACTAAAAATACTCTCAGCATAGTAGAATGGTGTTAACACACTCCACAGTGAAAGCCTATTTCTAAAATAAACTATATAATGTTTATAATAACAAAGATATATTATACTTCAAGAAGATTATTATCAATATATCAAGACTCCATTTAGGGTTCCAAAAGCAGCACAGATCTTATTATTAAAATCTATTCATGATGGACTATGCCTGTGTTCACTTTTTACTCTAGTTGGAGTTAGGTAAAGCAGAAACTTACATAAGTGGCTATAATCTGTGCTGCTGAAACAGTAAGGGCATAGAATGTAGTTTGCTTCTGTTTTATTTTTAGTAGCTCTGCTTCCTTAACTCATTCCATACTCCCTAATCTGGCAGTGCATCTTCTCTACCTCGCAGTGACCCCAACACTCCAAATCCTGTCTCAAATTACATTTTTATATTCCAAGGAAACCTAGGAAACTATTTCTGATGACCATATATACAAACCAGAGTTTCTTTGCCTCATCAGAAATTTCTGAAATTGGAAAACTCATTATTGTCCAGTACCCTGCAAAACATGGATTCCAACTGGGACATTTCCAGCTGGAATTCGACTGCATCTGTGTTAGGTCCATATTAACAGGAGAAACTGCAGCTGAAAGCATGGCTTTTCCACCCATGGCAGTACCTTGAGTTCTGAGAGGATGGGCCAGCAATGTATACAATCAACCTAGCAATATTCTGTCCCATTTATTTTTATAGGTTCCACACTTCTAACATTAGTATAGCAATGTTTTAGGTTTCTAACATGTAACAGTTCTTAAAAATACCTAATAAAAATCAAAACATGCCTTTCCGGTTTGGGCCTGAGCACTGACCAGATCCTGGGCAGCAGCTCTGCACCAAATCTCACAAAACCCAAAAAAAGCAGGCCTCCAGGAGCTCTAACCCAGCCAGTATCTTAGGTAAGGAGTCAACAACACCCGCCCCAAACAGGGAGTAACTGGGACCCACTGGGATCCAGAAATTCATTCCTGGCCCAGAGCACTGGTTCTTTCCAGTCTACACCCAAGCACTGAGCAGATCTTGGGCCTCATCTCTAACCCCAGTAGATACACTCACTGCACACAACCACGATAATAGAAAAGACAGGCTCCAGTCAAAGACAGGGCAGGTAGAACTAAGGAGATCCAGATGGTGAAAGACAAGCACAAGGACATAAGCATCAGCAACCCAGGGTATTGGCATCATCAGAACCTAGTTCTCCCATACTAGAAAGTCCTGAATTCCCCATATCACCAGGAAAGCAAGATTCAGATTCAAAATCACTTCTAATTATGATGATAGAGGACTTTAAGAAGGACATAAATAACATTTTCAAAGAAATTGAAGAGAAAACAGGTAAAAAGGTAGAAGCCCTTAAAAAGGAAACACAAAAATCCCTTAAAGAATTACAAGAGAACACAACCAAACAGGTGAAGGAATTGAATGAAACCATCCAGGACATAAAATTGGAAGTAGAAACAATCAAGAAATCACAAAGGGAGACTACGCTGCAGATAGAAAACCCAGGAAAGAAATCAGGAGTCACAGAAGCAAGCATCACCAACAGAATATAAGAGATAGAAGAGAGAATCTCACTGCAGAAGATACCATAGAAAATATTGACACAACTGTCAAAGAAAATGTAAAATGCAAAAATTTCTTAATACAGAACATCCAGGAAATCCAGGACAAAATGAGAAGACCAAACCTAAAAATAATAGGTATAGAAGAGAGTGAAGATTCCCAACTTAAAGGGCCAATAAATATCTTCAACAAAATTATAGAAGAAAACTTCCCTAGCCTAAAGAACACGATGTCCATAAACATATAAGAAGCCTACAGAACACCAAACAGAAAAGAAATACCTCCTGTCACATAATAATCAAACCACCAAATTCACAAAATAAAGAAAGACTATTAAATGCAGTAAGGGAAAAGGTCAAGTAACATATAAAGGAAGACCTATCAGAATTACACCAGACTTCTCACCAGATACTATAAAAGCAGCGAGAAGATCCTGGACAGATGTCATACAGACTCTAAGAGAACACAAATGCCAGCCCAGGCTACTATACCCAGCAAAACTCTCAATTACCATAGATGGAGAAGCCAAAATATTCCATGACAAAACCAAATTTACAAAATATCTTTCCACAAACCCAGCACTCCAAGGAATAATAGCAGGAAAGCTCCAATACAAAGAGGGAAATTATACCCTAGAAAGAACAAGAAAGTAATCTTTTTCCAACAAATCCAAAAGAAGATAGCCATACAAACAATGTCACTACTAATAACAAAATAACATGAAGCAACAATCTCTTCTCCTTAATATCTCTTAACATCAATGGACTCAATTCCTCAATAAAAAGACGTAGGCTAATTGATTGGATATGTAAACAGGACCCAGCATTTTGCTGCATACAGGAAACCCACCTCAGTGACAAAGACAGACACTATCTTAGAATAAATGACTGGAAAACAATTTTTCAAGCAAATGATCCTAAGACACAGGCTAGAGTAGCCATTTTAAAACCTTCAGCCTAAGAACACAAAGGGAGGGACTCATGGCTACACATGTATAGGTAGTTGAGGGTGTGGCCTTGTCAGGCATCAGTGGAAGTGAAGGGCCTTGATGCCTGAAAGTTTGGATTCCTTAATGTTGGGGAATTCAAGTGCAAGGAGACAGGAATGGGAGAATGGTGGGAGCACATCCTCAGAGAAATAGGAGGAGGGGGATGGGATAAGGGGTTTTGGGAGGAATGAGAGAGGAGATAACATTGAAAGGTAAATAAATAAAATATTCAACTAAAAAAAAACAGATAATGGGTCTGGCAATTGTAGTTGAGCAGTCGAGACTTTTCTCAACAGTTTATTATGGGGATGTCATATGATTCTCAAGGACAAGGTATTGTGGAAGAGGCCCATGGAACTTTAAAGAGATTGATGAGACATACTGTTTCTGAGACAAAGAATAATGCCAACTTGTGAGCTTGCTGAGTGCCCTGACAAGGGTGACTGGGGAGCTTTATTGGCCATAAGTTCCTGACCCACCTTTGCTTGACTATATCCCAGATGGGACAAGTTTTAGACCTTGTGGGATAGAGAATCGAAAAGAGAAATTATGTCTCTATATTTGTCTTAAAGGTGCCCAGCTATTAGGACTCAACCATGTACTGGTCTAGAAATCAATCCAATATGGGAAATAACAGTCTATGTTTAGAAGACTGGATCTGGACTTTGTTAGAAACATATTTGGAAGTTAGCTGTAGCTTACTATGATGTTAGAATAGCAAGAGATAAATTTGGGAAAGAATCTGGATTTCAAACAAGGGTTAGTACATGTTTTAAGGCTTTTTTAATTGTCAAGCTAAAATTTTTTTTGTCTCTTCTGCAGCATTTATTGTAAGTTGCATTGACTGTACAATTTCCAATTATGTTAGTGTGCTGAAACCTGGCATGTTAGTTACAGGGGTCTATCAACCAGCTTTTGTCTCACTGCCCTGAGTATTAGAAAACCTTGATTCTGTGAAAAAAAAAAAAGCTTGAATGTGCTGGAAGAAGTGAGTTAGGCTTTAAGCAGAAGCAAGAGGGTAGCAGGCCTGATTATTGCTGGTATAACAGCTTTAATTCCATTAATTGCTAGCACCACTGCTTCTGCAATAGCATTGACACAAGGAGTTAAGACAACTATTTTTGTTAACCATCTAGCAAAGAAAAATGTTACTAGTGTATTGAGTATGCAAAAGAATTTATGTAGGTATCTGGGACAATGAATGATGTTCTGTAACCCATTCAAATTATCTGAAGGAGGTTCAGGGTTCAAGAGTTAGGATCCATCCCAAGTGTCATATCAAATATCATTGGAGTAGTGTTACTTTTGAAATTCACAATGATTGTCAATATAATTAGAAAAAAGTTTACAGACATCTGTAGGATATTTGGCATAATCCTAACATCTCTCTGGGTTTGTTAACTTGGCATAGTGACATTATGAATTTAAAGAATGCTGCTCTGTTGACCGTTGATGCTGTAGAAAATGCCAATAAAATTATCCATGCCCTGAGTTCAGTATTTCCATTTTGGACAAACCTCAGGAATGGCATATATAGCTTGATCAGGCTAGCCCTTCTTGTCCTGGGAATACTTTTATTCCTGCCCATTGTGTTAAAGCTTATCTTTAACAACATTGACATGTTAGCAGCCAAAGTACATGGCTTGAACCTGAAAATGGACACCCAGACAGAGTTATCAAATTAACAGGCTGGCAAGCCAAGGATGGGTAAGATTCTGGACAGAGCCTTATCAACCTAAGACAGAAGTGCATTGCTTTTGATAATGCATATTCCATGACAGGTAAGGAAGGCATTCTTTTCAGAATGACCTAAGACAGGCTCAGTCTTGTTAACAAAATAAAAAAGGGGGAGAAGTGGAGAACCATTGGGGTTGCTTGGCAAGAAGTTGACATGAGCCAAGGACAAGGAAAGGGGCTGCTTGGCAGAAATATGACATTGGCAAAGGAGAAGGAAGTAGGATTCAAGCAGGAATCTGAAATTAGACTAGAACAAAGAAGTAATTTCAGGTAGGAGTCTAAATTGTAAGCTACAACAAAAAAGTAATCTCAGGCAGGAATCTAAATATTAGGCTAGAACAAAGAAGTAATTTCAGACAAGAATCTAAATTTTAGGCTAGACTAAGGAATTTGGCTTCAAACATGAAAATGACCTTGTGCTAGGATAGGGAAGTAGGCTCAGATATTTGGTCATCCTGATTAGCCTTTAGAAACAGTGATCATGGGAGTGTTTACATAACTGAGTTTAATGCCTTGCTTTTTCTTTGACTATTTGTGTTTATTGTATTGCTTGTTCATCAATTGTTTGTATCTATTGTATTGCTATGCCCTCAACCTAGAACTGACCATAATACATGCATGTAATCAAAATGGTATAAAAGCATAAAGGAACAGGGGGTATAGGGTAGGGGGTTCTAAGGAGGGGAAAAGGAAAAAGGGATGACATCTGTATTGTAAATAAATAAAATATCCAATAAAAAACAACTAGAAGAAAAAAAAAGAAAAAGAAAAGAGGCAATTTCAAATTGTTGCAACTAAAAAAAAATCAAAAGTGTGTCAAGCTCAATGAATAATTTGAAACAATTTCCAAGTGTATTCATTTTTTACCTTTGTGTAAAAACACAGTATTTTGGGAATTCATTAGAGAATTTAGAGGGCATGTGTAACATTAGGAGGAGGGGGAGGCACCTGGACAGCTAGCTTGCAGAGGTGGAAGAAATACACCCATGCACCTACTTGAGCATCACTAAAACAGATGACTATGTAATGGAGACTCTAGGGCAGTGAGGAACAGGCAGATATGAGGAGGCCATAGTGAGGTCCTGGCCCAGGCTGCCACCAAGGATCATGTCTGACTCCATGGTCTTATGGTAGCTCAGATCTGTGTTGATGTCCTAGGCCTGTGTTATCACCAAAGAGTGCATATGTCTCTGGTCTAGACTGTACTGAATTGGTCCTGCCCCACAACACTTGGGAAAGCTGGATCTTTCCTTTGCCTACTCAGCATAGTAGAGCTGATTGTGATGTCAAGAAGGGCAAGTGATCTGCCCCTGAGGGTGTGAGTGTGGGATATCTGGTCTCAACCATAGTCTGTTTTGGGGTGTCATGGACAAAGGAGATGCCCCCCTCTTGTCCCCTGTGGCAGGGGGGAGAGCTGGCTGTGAGGTCATAAGAGTGGGGGAGCTGGCCTTTCCCCCGCAGACTTCAATACTGGGGAGAACAGGCTCTGCACCTGGCAACACAGTAGAGCTGACCCTGATGGTAAAGATGCAGTGAAGTGGACCTCAAGAACATGAGAGCAGGAGAGTTGACCCTGCCCTTTATCAGCTGAAGCACTTTGTGAGCTAGCCGGGGAAGTTCTGGAGATCTTGTCCTGATGATGTGAGCTCAGTGCTGGTAAGCTAACAAACTCAGCTACCTCTCAGTTCCAGATCAAGGTCTTTGAGTTGGCCCATGCCAACATCTACCCCATCAGTTATTTGCTAGAGCCTATGAAAGTGCCAGTCATGTAGATTCAAAGCTGCAAAATCTCCATGACACAGGGAAACAACAGGATATCTGAGAGGAGTCTGGGTGAGAATCCAGTCTAGACAGTGTAGCAGAAGCCAGAGACCTCAAACCAAACCAATTTGCAAGTAAATACATGTGGGGAAAAAAAGGTATACTGTGTTACACACTATAACAAGATTATTTTTATTTTATTTTATTTTATTTTATTTTGGGATTAGGTTGCAAGGGCAGAGGGCAAATTTAAAGGGACAGGGAGATGAGTGGAATAGGGATGCATGATGTGAAATTCACAAAGAATCAAAAGAAGTTTTTGAAAAACAGAAGAGAGGGAGTCTAAAACACAATAAAGACAGGTCCTAGCAACTTTAGTATGAATTGTATCTCTCAATTCTTAGGTGTACTATAAAAAGCAATTTGATTTTCATTTGAGTAAATTTAAGCAAGAAACTATCATAGTTAAAAGACTTTTTTCTGTAGTTAAATATTTGGCTTGGGGATTTAATGTTGCATGGTAAGTGAGCCCTCGTTTTTATGACTAAAGGCGGTGAGGGCTTTGAAATGTTATCGCGAGTTGGCAGCCAGGCTCTAGTTTGCCTCCATTCTTTCAATTTGCTTCATGCTACCTGCTATCAGCATCAATACATAGTGTTGCCAGCTGCTCTCCTGTGCCCCAGTAGGCTCATGCCATGCACCTATTATGTACAATTACACAACCATTTCTAACCACTTAAATCTAGCATCAGCCCAAAACAACAAAGGCAACTGCTCAAATGCAGCCCATTCCATGTGTGCATTCAGGTATAAAACTATTTTAATAAAGGTTTCCTGTAAAATTTCAGGTGATTTCAAGATCCTGCTAAAGATCAGATTTTCTCCCCCCCTTTTAGTGTGTGTGTGTATGTGTATGTGTGTGTGTGTGTGTGTGTGTGTGTGTGTGTGTGTGTGTGTGTGTGTGTGTGAATATGGATATTCTATTGAAAACGGAGGGAGATGTTGCTTTCTGTGACTCTGTTATTCATGTTTACCAGGCCTGGAAACAGATGGCACACCACCTGACTCAGAAGAGTCTAATGTAAGATTCATTGTACTTCACAGGAAATCAAGGATTAAGCAATAATACAGAAGGTGACACAGCACCTCAGTAACCAGTTACACAGTATGATACAGTCAAGTGGCAAAGGGAGAAAGAGAAAAAGACAATAAGAAAATGAAGCCATCTTAATTCAGGTCTTAATGGTTAGTGTACTAAAACACAGTCACTCTCTATCCCAAACTTTGACTGCAGCAGTAATAGCTTGCTTTCTAAAAGACTTCAATTATGTGATTGTTGTTAAGATTAAAAGATTGGGGGACTGGAGAGATCATTCAGCCGCCAAGAGGACTTGCTGCTCTTGTAGAGAACTAGGATTTCATTCTCAGTATATCCATGGCATCTCAAAACCATCTATGACTCCAGTTCAAGAAATCCTCTGTCCTCTTTCTGGTCTTCACTGGCACCAGGCATACACATGACATACAGATATATCCATGCAAGCAAAATATTCATATGTATAAAATAAAGTGTGCTTTTCTTTAAGACCATTCTTGCATCATTTAAGAAATTTCTTAAACACCAATAATTCCTTCCATATATGTAGAAATGAATTGAAATAATACTTCTAAGTGAAGTACAAAATATATGAAAATAACAAATATATGAAAAATGTTCAACATCCATAGTCATCAGCAAAATGCAAGACACTGAGCCAAGCATAGCAGATCATGCCCCCAATGTCATCAATTGGAGAGACAGGCAAGAGGATCTCTGAATGTTAGAGGCCAATCTGAAAATCATAGCAAGTTGAAGGCAAGGCTAGACTACAGAATGAGACCCTGTTTCAAAAGAACAACAGCAAAGTTCCTGCATTGAGATTCTATCTCACTCCAGTCAGATTCTTTATCATTAAAGAAAATAAACGAGTTAGGGCTGGTTTTGATAGCCTGTAAACATGACTACTTAGATAGGCCCAGGGCAGGACAAGGATAGTGTAGATTACACAGAGAACTCAAGGTCAGCTCAGCTAACTTACTAAGACACTATAGCTCAGTGGGTGGTACCTCATTTCCAGAAAGCACAAGGTCCTTTGTTTGATAAAATATAAAAATAAATGAAACCAACAAAAGCTAATGAAGATTCATAAGAACAAAGAAATTCTTAAGGCATAACTCATGAAGTCCCACTCCTACTGAAAAACTAGTGGCAACTGATGACTTCTGGGGACAGAGAGCCAGTTTTCTTTGGATGCAGCCCTTAGAGGTTGACCATTATCCTGTGGATGGTTCTACTCACATGCACATACCTATAGCTGAGTTCACTGAGGTGAACTCAGTGGATTTAAAAAAGAATGCATGAAGTTGGGAGGAGGAACTTGAGAGCTAATGGGAAGAGTTGGAAGAAACAGGGTTAGAATAGAATTTATGCTGATAAAATTGTATGTTAATAACAGTGAATTCATATCACCTATGAGGCATAATAATAGAGAATGATGGTGACACACTTATTGAATGTTGAATTTTAATAAAGCTATAGAAAGGGTATCTAAGAGACTAGATAGGTGGCTTAGTGGCTCTGAGTGCTTGTTGCTCCTCCAGTGTATCTAAGTTCAAGTCCCAGCACCCATCTTCGGTGTATCATGACTGTCCATAACTCTAGCTCCGGAAGATCCAGCAATCTCTTCTCATCTCTCTCACCCTCCCCCTTTCTTCCCCCCCTCTCTCTTACACACACACACACACACACACTTAAAGTTTTAAAATAAAAGAAAGAAAAGGGACATAGGATGGAATAACTTGGATTACATGGGATGGATGTTTTCACAATGACTCAAAATGGTATAATCACCTTCCACTTAACTTAAAAATTTGTACTAAAATTGTCCACAGCCTGCTTTTATTTTAAATACAAAAGCTTTAATCTAACCTGCCCATCTGCCCATTAATTTGTACATTAGTGGCAGCTATAGCTGCTCTTGCAAGTACATTAGTAGAGAAGTAATAATAAGAGAGAAGAGAGATCTTGTGACCAACAGAACTGGAAATATTTACCAGTTGACTATTACATAGAAAGCTTACTTTACTATGGGCTGGATCATGTTTTCCTCCACTAAGATGAAGATAAAGTTATCCCTAATTTGAGAAGCGAATGAGAACACCTAAATAGAAGCATGTTGAGAAAACAGGACCATGGGTAGGGATTCCTTTCACTTGAAGGTAATGTGTCTGGGCTTTCCTATCTTCACTCCCACCATCCTCATGAATTCAGAGTGGTATCAGTTGAAGAGAGATGTAACAGCCCTCTTAATGGTCTGAGTTTAGCTTCTGACTTCCCTATGGAAAGAACCCACAAATATAATGGATATGGCATCCATATGCTAATTTGGAGCCTCCATACCTTCCTGCTGCTACAGCTTGTTGAGTCATTTGCTCTTGTCAGGTTGTCACAACAGAACAAAGTTGCAGGCCCTAGACAAAGACCACCATGTGAGGATGTATTCCTAACCTTGTTATCTCTGTAACTGGTTGTAATACAGACTCACCCCCAGAGACAGAGTGGCATTAAAGTGCAGTCAAGACATTTACAAATAAATTACTGCCTGCAAAAATCATGATAAGTGAAACAGCATTTCATCCGCAAAGAGCACACTTGAAAATCCGTTATCAAAGTCAATTTGCTATTTCCACCCTACATTAGCCTAATAGAATGCACACAAGGCACAGCCGGTGGTGTTCCAGCACAGACTCTCCAAAAAATAAGCTTTAAGGATTTCAAAATATCTGGGAAACTGCATTACTGGTCAAGATAATGGTACTGCTGTAACAAATGACAAATAGCAGCTGAAATACATAAGGGCAGGAGACTGGGCATGAACAATCTGGTCCCAACACAATCCACCATCTGCCACTTCAGGCATCTCTTACAGCAGGCCAGTGCTTCACCTGTTTTAAATTTTAAGTCAGCATTAGCTAGAAGGATGGCCATGAGGACAGGAGGATCACTCTTTTTACTTCCCTTCTTCAGTACTACACAGATAAGGAAAGAAAGAAAGAAAGAAAGAAAGAAAGAAAGAAAGAAAGAAAGAAAGGAAGGAAGGAAGGAAGGAAGGAAGGAAGGAAGAAAGAAAGAAAGAAAGAAAGAAAGAAAGAAAGAAAGAAAGAAAGAAAGAAAGAAAGAAAGAGGGAAAGGAAAGGAAAGGAAAGGAAAGGAAAGGAAAGGAAAGGAAAGGAAAGGAAAGGAAAGGAAAGGAAAGGAAAGGAAAGGAAAAAGACATTGCCTCCTGTGATACCCAGTCTTTTCTCCATCCCAAGGGCATTTTACTGTCAAAAGGACCATGTTCCTATACTAGGCAGGTGATTATGTGGAAGCATTGGAAACAGTTTCATTTCACAGAAAATATTTATACAAAAGGAGAAAGTAAAGGCAGAGTATTAAAGGATCGATTTGCAGCCCATCCATTTCCTTGGGCAGTTCAGATTTCATTCAGTTTCATAGTAAGACTATGACAGGTCATTGAAAAAAATAACTGGCCTCTTCATTTCTCCCTTAGTGGGAGTGGCTCAACTATAAGGCTTTCATACAATTAGTGCTGTTATTAAAGTGATCTTCTTAGCACTGAGTATCACTCAGTTGAGAAAAATTTTCTTAATGATATATTGCATGGCTTATACATGCATTGCATATATTGTTTTGTGTGTTGGCCATTTCATAATGAGAACAGAGGACAGGAAATTCTCTTTAGATCTTTTGATTGGTAGCACTAACTTCTCATCCTAACTGAAAGAGCAAAAAGAAATCTCCATGAACTTTCACATCCCCTTTCTTGCTATTCATGGCATCTGCAAAAGCTTTCACTTTCATTCTTAGAAGAATCTCAACTTTGAAACCTTTCAGACAGCTTTCCCAAAACTTAAGACCCTCATAGATACACTATAATAAATAAGCTGTACATAAAGTACATTAAAGGTCAAATTTTCTACCAATGTCATCTTTTGTAATAAGGAAATATATTGCTGAAGTCTTCAGTCTAGTTAAGCATTAAGGGTAAGGACTAATGCTTGTTACTATACATTTCTATTGCTGCTCAATGATACATTATATTTGCATATAAAACTTGGGCTTCTGGGAAGGCCATTGTGAATTGATTTCCAAAGCTTAGAAACAAACTGTTTAAATTACACCCATTAGTCAGAATTTAATTTCAATTTCCAAAGAGATAAAATTGGCACTTCCATAGAAATGTCTATAAGCTTGTACATGTCAACCTACTATTTAGTTACTATACTATCAAAGGGAATTAATTATATCATTGTTCAGAGCAATTTTCAGAGAAAAAAAATCTCTCTATTTCAGTCCACATGGAATAAACAAATGTGGGGCACACCAATTTGACCCTAGCTAACATGAGTAAGACATTCTAATATTATGTTGATATGTTTTCAGATTGTCCAGTGCCTATATCAACAAGATGAAGTGGAGTAATTCATTCAACAAATATTTATCCAACACTTTCTCTACCCTGAAGGGAACACAGAAGAGTTTGCACTGAAAGGTTGCTGGAAGAAAGTGACACTGAACTGAGTTCTTAGAAATATCTCAGGGGTGAAAGAGAAAAGAGTTTCCCCAATAATAAATGGAGAGACACAAAGCACTGAAAAGAAGCAGGATTTGTGATGGAAGTTCATAAATCGCATGGTCCTTACTGGGCTGTGAAGGTTGAGTAGTAAGAGATATGATTGCAGAGTGGCAAGAATCAAGTGTGAGAGATTTTGCTCCAAATTATAAATCTTGTGTTTTGTCTCCCTATTTTTAAGAAGACACTAAAAGAGTTTAAACACAGAGATTGACTACTTGGGTGTTTCTGAGGGATCCTTGAGATGTCTTTGATTGGTGCAAAAATGGAGAAGGAAAGGCACTTAGAAAATAAATAAATAAGAAAGGACCAAATAAGAAATAATGAGAAAAACAAAGATGATGGACTCAGAAACAGACTTGAATGAATGGTTAATTTCTTGAAATTATGATTATGTGATAAATTAAGGATATTTTATGAGCAATGTGTTGATATATTTCCTACATATTTCTAAGATTCCTTGTAGTTCCTTAAACTAAGATGTAAAGTATGGGCTAAAGAGAGAAAATTAAACAGTAACAAAATTTTTCAACACACCAACTATAAGTTTTCTATGTGACAAACCTTTAGTGCTGAACCGGAGACTACAGACTGCTAAGTGGTTGAAGAGCTTTCATCTACATATTTGATTGGTAGGTGCAACGGACTGGTTAGATTAGATGCTCCAAAGATCATGAAAAGGTGTAGAAGATGCAAAAAGAAACAAAATCATAGCAGTCAGACATAAAGAAGACTAAAAGAATTCTGAACTCAAACCCAAGTGGATAGTAATAGGGCTCCATATTGCAAATACAACAGAAAGGACCAAAAGATAAAGGCCAGCAAAGGGCCTCACAATTGGGAACATCAGAAGTTAAGTTATAGTGGATAAAAGAATAAGCAGGAAGCTAATATAAAATTTAGGAAGAGTCAAAATTAGGGGGATTATTAACATTGTGAAGAAAAACAAGATGTGTAAACTTGGATCAAATACATAATACTGTTTTGTATTGTCTACGTCTTTGCCTGCTTAATGAAGATTCGGTTATAAAAAGAGTTGATTTTAACAGATGTCGAAATATCATGACAAGATAAATGTCTGGAGCTCAGACTTAAGAGCACTAACTCATATTGCAGATGCCTGTAAAGACTGGCAAAGCTGGAGGAAAAAGTCAGTTCCCAGCACCTACATGGTGACTTATAACTGAACATAAGTGCAATTACAAAGGATATAATGCCCCTCTTCTAGCCTTCGTGGGTTCCTGATACACATTAACTTAGGCAGGCTCACATACCGTCACCGAAATAAAAAGTAAAAATAAAGACAAATAATGACTTGCTAGAAACAGTTGCTAAAACTGGTAACATTGAAAGAAACCGTGAAGGATGTGAGCTGAGTGTGTAAGGCCTATGCTTTCATTGTTCTTGGAACCATGAGACGTGGCCACAAAAGTTCAGATTGTGCCCACCCTTGAGTAGGAGGCACCTCACTGTTCTGTAAGAGAAGAATAATCCATGACCTGTTTGAAGCATGTGACACATTACCAATCCTCACAAGGTTCTGAGAGAAGTGTTCTCTAAAAGTTGGACATAAGTCACAACACTGTGTTTTTCCTCCTTTATATTTTTCTGCTGATTGGTGAAAGAAACTAGTGGTGCATTAAAATCTGACCTATAGGCAAAAGCTACTTTCTTAGAAAAGAGACAGTTTTACAAAGATGCTGATAAAGTTCAGATGATTCAATTACCAATTGCAACTTTGTTTGCTTCCTCCCCCCTCCCCCACTTTGACCAGAATATTTCACTGCTGCAAAGCAATTTGCACTTTGCAGCTTTAAAGAGAGCAGAAAGGACTAGACTTGCCAGAAGGCACTTGAGCAATTGTCACAGGCAGATTGTTTATTCATCCAAGAGGTTTATTATTATTTTCATAGCATTCTGCAAAGATCAAGGGAAGGCGTTAACAGGCTTTGTTATATTTTTAAGATGGAGTTTAAAGAATAATAAAGCAAATACAGCATCAAACTATTTGACATGTTACATGTGTGGGCTGCCCACCTAACTCTAAGTAAGGAATGTACTTCATTGAATGCAACAATTAGATGATTTTAAATTTTTTTTTCTGTAATTCCCCACCCCCACCCCTCAAAAAAAAAAAAAAAAAAAAAAAAAAAAAAAAAAAAAAAAAACCTCTATGAGTCATTGCTTAACTGTAATAAATTAATAGTGTTCAAAATAAGAATCAGTCTTGGCCCTGAACTTCATGATCCCTTTGTAAATTTCAGATGACATTAATAAGGGGAACATTGAGTTCATTGTTGAAAGCAAAAGGTTCAGAACTTCTGAAGGCCACTGAAGGTGTTTTCCCTGGAATTATACAACGTTGAGAACAAATCAAGTTCACATAATGTTTCCAATTACAATACAAAATTACCCAAGCTGAGGAATTGAGAAGCAATTCTTTGAGTTCTCTGAGAGTGTCATGACAAAGTACCATAAACTCTTATAAACTTAACCAACCTCCAAATGTATAAATTCATCACATTGGAATATCAAAGGTGAAGGAGAAAAAATATGTCTAAGCTGGTTCCTGCTGAGGGTTATAAGGGAGAATGTAGTCACATCTACCCTACCTTTTAGGGACTTATGCCAATATTTGGCATTTCTTGGCTTGAGGACACACTACCCAATGTCAGCCTTCACAGTCACACAGTGTCCTTCTTGCCAGTCTACTTCCTCCTTTTGTAAGGACACAGGCATAATGCATTTGTGGCCTATTACCCTTTTGAATTGTGGCTTATTACCTCACTTCAATTCATCTGCCACTGGTCTTAAGCTTCTAAATAAACTCACTTTCTGTGGTTCTCGGGGTTAAGATTTCAACCTATTAGCTTTGGGACATGAGAAAATGCCACTGACCCACACCAATGTCCTGCATTCTCTGTCTTTCCATTCACATTTTCCCAGAGCCCCTTCTCATCAGCTTTCAGATTCGCTATGTATTAGTCCCTGTACAGTCAGCTTCTCTGCAGCTATCCTTACAGCATTTCACATCAGCACCCTCCCTGAACTCTGATTTTACATCAGCATCCTCCCTGAACTACACCCTGACCATGGTTTCTTTCTATGCATCCTTTCGATTTTTTTTTTATTTTTTAAAAAAAACTATTTTTCATGCAATATGTTTTTATCATATTTTTTATTCTTTTTGTTGTACTTTTATTACTTCAAATGATTTTTTAAATTTAAATATATTTGGATTATACTATTTTTCTCCCCAAAGTCCTTCATGATCCTCTCCCCTCTCTACACACCCAACCTTAAATTCTTCCTCAAAATTACCAAAACCAGATATTCAATACACAAACACACACACAAACTCAAACCAATAAAATAATATAAACCCTCCCTCTAAAAACACCACTAAATTTTAACCAAATAAAAG